>NC_136071.1:8237288-8527360 GCF_964261635.1 Lissotriton helveticus
GGCTGAGGAAAGAACCCTGATGAGGGTGCAGAGAGAGCAGAGGAATGAGGAAGGAAACCTGGTAAGAGTGCAGGGAGATCAGAGATATAAGGAAGAACCCCTGGTGAGGGTGCAGAGAGATTAGAGGAGTGTTTAAGGCTCCCTTGCAAGGGGGCAGATAGATCAGAGGAAGGAGAAAAGAACCCTGATGAGGGTGTAGGGAGATCAGAGGAATGAGGAAACCCTGCTGAGGGTGTTGAGAGATTAGAGGAGTGCTTAAGGTTCCCTTGCAAGGGGGCAGAGAGATCAGAGGAAGGAGGAGGAAACCTTGGGGGGGCAGAGAGATTAGAGGAGTCTGTAAGGGTCCCTTGCAAGGGCTGAGATCAGCAGAAGGCCTAAGTCCCTGCCTGTCCCTGAGCCCACGCCCAGGGACCCCCAGAAGGTGGGAGGTCCTGAGAAAGCGGCTAACAGACCTCAGGGGTGTGACGCGCCTACTCCTCATTCAGAGGTGTCTGAGGGGTACAGAGCAGGAATATCAACGGAGAAATATCGTGGGAAAGAAATATCGACAACAAAAATATAGTTGACAAGAATATTGACCTACAGGTAAGTAATATCGATTACAAAAATATTGTTGTAATAAATATTGTTTACAAACATATAGTTGACAAAAATATCGATTTATTAATAATGTTATGTCTTTTAGTGTTTTTAATGAGAATTGTTTGTCATTTTATTATATGTTTTAGAATTTTACTAGTTATTAATTTATGTTAAGTTTAATTCTGTGTTTTAAGTTCCGTGGCGGGTTTAGGGTTTATATGGGAATAGAGTGGGATGTAATTTAATTATATAGATTTAAATAATAATTTATAGTAGTTAATTTTGTTTTTTTTAATTTGAATTTTGCGTTTTTAGTTCCGTAGCGGGTTGTGGGTTTATAGGGGAATAGGGTGGGAATTCATTTCATTATATAAAATGTATTGAATAATTGATGTGTTAATCGATTAATTAATAACAGTTTAATAATTAGTTGTTAATTCATTTCAATTAGTTAATTAATATTTAATTATGTTAATTGTTTAATTAGTTTTAGGTGTGTTGTGGTGTTTATATGTGTAAATGGTGTGAAGGGTGGTAGGTAATTAATCTTTTATTGATTAATAATTAAATATTTTTAAATTAACTACCATTATTTAAGTAGTAATTATTAATTGTAAATTTTTAATTAATTTAGGTGTGTGTTGTGGTGTTTATATGTGTAAATGGTGTGAAAGGTGGTAAGTAATTAATTTTTTATTGAGTAATTAATAAATATTAATACATTAATTTTTATTAATAAATGTGTAATTATTAAATTTACTTGTGTCATTAATTTTAGGTGTGTGTTAGGATATTATAGTGTTAAATAATGTGTAATTAATTATTCTGTATTATCTTTGTTATTAATAATATATTTAAAGTTATATATTAATTATGCTAATATTGGAAATTAAATTTAATAAAAATGTTGATGGTTTTGTTTTTTATTGTTTTGGGATCCAGCGCTTTCCCTACTGTTGCACTCACGGGAGTGGGAATAGTAATTATTACCCCTCCGCTATCCAACGCTTACCCTACTGTTGCACTCTCTGGAGTGGGAATAGTAATTTTTCCCTCCTCGCTATCCAAAGTTTTAACTACTGATGTTTTTATTTTGTTATTAAATGTATGTATTATTCTTTTTTAAATAGTTTAATGTGTTAATTAAATATAGAATATTTTATTTCATTTTAAATTATTGATATGTGTTTATTTTATTTTATATAATTTAAAAAGTTTATAACTTAAATAAAGATAATAGTTAATTAAATGTTTTAAGTAAATATATGTTTATGTACACTTTGTTTGTGTTTATAATTAATAAATTAAGTTTATTTGTTATAATTAGTTACAAAATATATTAAATGTAATTTCATTTGTTAATAATATGAATAATATTTAATTAATTGTATTTAAGTCATGTTATTTTATAAAGTCGATACTTTTTACATCTATATTTTTTACATCGATATTTTTGAGTCAATATCATTGTACTTACCTGTTTAAGTATAGGGAGTCGATATTTTTGTAATCGATATTTTTACATCGATATTTTTTCTCATCGATATTTGTTACACCGATATTTAAACATGGAACCATCAGAGGAAGGTGGAAGCACTGATGCCTCCCAGCCCAAAGAGGGCCAGGGACCCCAGGGTGAGGGGACGGGATGGGGGGGCAGAAGAATGAGGTAGGATCTGCCCAGGGTGCAGGGGATGGGGTGTGGTTGGCTCTGCCCAGGGTGCAGGGGATGGGGGGGTGGTAGGCTCTGCCCAGGGTGCAGGAGAATCAGAGGCGGGCAGCGGGCCCTCCTCAGGGTGCCCGGGCTGCACAGCCCCCGCTCTGAGGTGGAGGGAGCGGAGGACACACATCCGTGGGGGCGGGTGGGTGGTACTCACTGGCGGAGCGCCCGCACCAGGCTGATGATGGCCTCGTTGTCCTTGTTCATCACCTCCTGGATGCCGACCAGCTCATAGCGCCGCAGGATCTGAGGGAGAGAGAGAGAGAGGGGGTCCAGACAGAGGTATGCGGCATGGTGTGGAAAGGCTCAACTACAGCCCCTTGCACTCCCTCCTTGTGCACACAATTCAATTCAAGTATCTTTATTTAGATATAAAACAATATCTTTAAAAGTTTTTCCCAAATCACATTATGTACAGTTTTGTGAGAGAAAAGATTTAAAAGAGAAACCCGTTCAGACATAAATAGCATAAAAACAAATAAGAATTTAAGCTGTTTTATAAAAGATGACCTGGCGTGTCTCAAACATCTCCCATCGTATTCGATTATAAAGTCAAACCATAGAGGGTACATGCGACAGGGTTTCGATTGGAGTTATTACCCTCCTGGTCGGTGGGGATTCTGTTACAGTACATTGATCAGTATAAAAAGTCAATGGCAATGCCGTGGCAGTTTTCTTGGTGTTAAGGCAGCGATACGCTTGTTGAATAAATTTGGCAAATGTTATATTTAAAACAGTATTGTCCGTGCACAGAGCGGCAATGATGGCATGCCTGCAGGTCCGAACCCCCAACCTGTTCCATTCTGACCTAAGCATGCATCTGCGTTGAGAATTAAAGGTAGGGCAGATGCAGACCACGTGCATAATTGATTCTATCGCTAACCCACAGCCTCTACAGGTTGTGTTCTTCCTGTCCGTACGGCGCCAGATGGGTAGATTTTGAAGAAAGCGCCAGTCCCCCATTCTTAGGGCGGTGAAGCAGCGCTTTAAATGGAGTGAAAAAGTGGTGGATAAATACGTGGCTGCAGATACTTGTTTGAAGGAGTTAACTACTGCCCAAGAATGGCTGCGTTTCGTGAGAAGGGCTTTATCAATAGCGAAAGATATCGATCTCACACATTTTTTAATTGCATTTTTAAAAGCACACTGGCTAGGATTGAGGGCCCAGAGGTCAGCGGCTGACATCTGGTGGATATAATCCTTCAAAAGACAGCCAAATGATCCTCCTGGGTTACTCTCATAAATTTCTTTCCAGACTAGAAATTCTAGTGTGCCAGATTCAGCCTGTCTTAGTTTGTGGCAGAACTTGAGATATGTACCCGGGTTCTGGGCATCGTAGTTTGTCAGCCCCAACTCTAGTCTGATCTGGGCTGGGGATGCAGAGCTTGGCAGATGGAGTACTTTTTTGTAAATTTTTGTTGTGTGTTTATTTAAGACAGTGTTCATTTTACCTTTGAAGGTCTCTATACCATATGATAATGTGGGGCCGATCTTTGCTCTTAGGACTTCTAAAAGAGGGGAAAGGGTTGGGCCCGAGAGTTTCGCCAACAGCTTGGACAATGATACCATTAGTGCCGTGGCTTTGGCTGCAATCACGTTACTCTGCTTTGCAAAATGACCCCTGGAATCCAGATGGACGCCCAGGTATTTGTATGATTGGCCAGTGCTGAGACTTATTTTGTTTAGAGACCAGCCACCACCTCCATAACGTTTCTTGCCAAAGGGAACAATCAGAGTCTTTTTCATGTTGTGCACACAAGCATGCAGCAAGAAAAGGCAAATTATGCTGCACATTTTGTGATAGTATTAATATATCATTTTTAGGCCTGGGGGGATAAATTCCGTTCCGCTCGCAGAATTTGCGTAATTTATGTAATTTTGCGTTCCGTGGAGAAGGCGGAATTGCCCAAAATTCCACGACCCACGGCTTTGCGAAATATTTTGCTTGTTCGCGCTTTCAAAATGGGTGTTCCCGAGATATTTCCCGCAAGCACGCTAACAGCGTTCGCGAACAGGAAAAAAGCACCGTGAATGGGCGGAACAAGAAATTCCGTGTGTTGGCGGAACAATGTGTGCCCGCTGAGATTTTTTACCGTTTCGTGGAGCTTTGCGGAGCTTTGCGTAGCACGACTACGCAAATTCCTGCGACCCCTAATCATTTTGCCATTTTAAAACTTGTTAAACCTGTCTAGACATTGGTTGCACCTCTTTTGTACCAGTGTAGCGCTCAAATATAGCAATAAACTAAAGAAAGGTGACCAGTAAACCTTTGCAAAGGACTTCCCACTGCGCTGCAACACGTGTTGCTGCCTTTTTAGTAACTTTTCAACCATTTGAACTGAAACAATTTTTTTGTTAAAATCTGCAGATTATGTGGTGGATGATGGATTAAGTGGCAAATGCGGTAAATCTACAATTACGTGTAAATCACCACACAATCGCATAATTCCAGTGGCCCTGCTTTTAACACAGCTCTGCCTCTCTGCTGGATGGCGAGCGGTGAGTGTGGGGGATGGGGTGAGGTGGAGATGCAGTGTTTGGTGAGAGAGGGCGGCAGGACGTCAAGCGTTAGGGTGGTTGGAGGGAGGAATCAAAGCCTTGTGAGGGTGGCATGAAGCCAGGTGCTGAGTTGGGGTGGAAGCAGGGAGGGTGTCTTAATGAGGGTGTGGGGGGGTACAATGATGGCAGGCACGTTCTGTGTGTTTGAGGGTGGCCAGGGCGTTAAGGAGGGTGAGAAGGCTGCGGGGGTGAAGGACAGGGTACCAAGTGGGTGTTCTTTTTAACCCCTTGGCCGCGGTGGTAATTCCGCCGCGGCGCTAGGAGGGGGGCGCGCGGCGCCACCATGTTCGTGACAAAACCACTCCGTTACGAGCCGCGGTGGCGCTGTGCTTGTGACGGAATGGTTCCGTCACGGCCCCGCCCGCTCAATAGAATGCACCGCACAGGCGCGAAATCAGCGCCGCGCAGGCGTGCCGAGCGGGCCGTGACGGAACCATTCCGTCACCAGCACAGCCCCACCGTGGCTCGTGACGGAATGGTTCCGTCACGAGCGCACAAGGGGTTAAAGTACAGTTAGGTGAATGTGGGGAGGCTGTGTTGTTTATGACACACACACACACACTCCCCCCTCCTTCTCTTCCTGGCATCAGCTGCATTATGGATTAGGATTTGGGATTGCCCATTCCAATATAAGTTTGTAGATGACCGTCTGTCCATCATGCGACGGACTCCAACTCGGCCAGACATCGCTCTCATGGTCCGGCATACGAGCTCTGCAGATCATATGAACTCCATCTCTGACCCTCCCCTAGCTCTCCTGCGGACTGCAGGTATATGAAACCTGCAGGTGCCCGCTACTAGATACATTATAAGGGCGTCCTAGATGTAGCCTTACGGCTAGAGCGGTCGACCTCGGACCTGGGGAACTGGGTTCAAGTCTCGGCAACGACGCTCAACATCCTGTGATTATGGAGAAACCACTTGGGGCTAGATGTAGGTAGGCTATTACCGGTCGGTAACGGCCGAAATCGGCTGTTACCGACCGGTATTAGACTTTTGAGATGTAGGAGGCCTTTTTACCGATTCGGTATTTACCGAATCATCATTTACCGAGAGATGTAGGAAGCACTTTCAACAGTGCTTCAGGGCTTTAAGGATTCGTTATTTACCACCAACTATTAGTTGGTGGTAAATAACAAATACCTCTGTAAATGCAAATCTGTGCATTTACACCTGTGCCATGTGGCAGACATACATGCCCTTAGGGCATGTATGTGTGCCACATGCGCACACCAGCACTAATCAGGGGTGCAGCAGGGTGTCAAAGTGACACCCTGCCACCCATGACTTTTTTGCAATTTTACCGAATCGGTAATTACCGATTCGGTCATTGCCATTCATTCCTATGGGCCTCCAGGCAAATACCGAATCAGATTCTGTATTTTTTACCGAATAATTACCTACATTGCATTTACCGATTCGAAAATACCGAATCGGTAAAATTCTGTATTTTCGAATGGGGAAATCTAAATTACCTACATCTAGCCCTTAATCTCCCCGTGCCTATAAAAAAGGAATGTGTTCACCTGTAATGAAACTGGCACTCATGTAAAGCGCTCTGATACCCGATGTCTCGGGTCTAGTTTGCACTATATAAAACTAAAGAAAAAAAAGCAGCTGCGGGGGGGGGCCTCTTCTGCCTGCAGCTCAGCAGACAAAAAAGTCATAATTAACCAAAGAAAGATGGGTTGAATGAACAGGGAAAGAAGGAGGGAAGGTTAAAGGAAGGACGAGTGGAGGGGTGCATGTGTGTGAAATGGTGGGTGGATGAAAGGATGCGTAGGGGTTGAAAGGATGGGTGAAAGGGAGGATGGGTAAAAAGATGCATGAGTGAGTGAAAGGACGAGTGAAATGGTGGGTGAATAAAATGATGCATTGGCGACTGAAAGGGTGGGTGAAAGGGTGCATCGGTGAAAAGATTTGTGGGTGGGAGAAAGAATGGGTAAAAAGATGCCTGGATGGGTGAAAGGGTGGATGGGTGAAAGGGTGGATGGGTGAAAGGGTGGATGGGTGAAAGGGTGCATGGGTGAAAGGGTGGATGGGTGAGTGAAAGTATGGGAGGATGGGTGAAAGAGTGGATGGGTGAAAGGGTGGATGGGTGAAAGGGTGCATGGGTGAAAGGGTGCATGGGTGAAAGGGTGGATGGGTGAAAGGGTGGATGGGTGAAAGGGTGGATGGGTGAAAGGGTGGATGGGTGAAAGGATGGATGGGTGAGTGAAAGTATGGGAGGATGGGTGAAAGAATGGATGGGTGAAAGGGTGGATGGGTGAAAGGGTGCATGGGTGAAAGGGTGGATGGGTGTGTGAAAAGATGAGTGAAATGGTTGGTGAATAAAATGATGCATTGGTGACTGAAAGGGTGGGAGAAAGGGTGGATCTGTGAAAAGATTTGTGGGTGGGAGAAAGAATGGGTAAAAAGATGCCTGGATGGGTGAAAGGGTGGATGGGTGAAAGGGTGGTGTTGGAAATGGGATCCCTGGCTGGCCAGGGCTTTCGCCAAAGTCAGTCAGAGACCACCACTCCCAAGTCAGGGCAAGGGAGTTACACGCCAAGATAACCCCTACTCACCCTCTAGGTAACGTGGCGCGAGCAGCAAGGCTAAACTTGGAGGCGATGTAGGCTAAGTATTTGCGCACGCACCCCAGCAACAACAACCAAAGGCCCACCACAAAGGAAACTCCACACAAGGTTATATAAAAATAGCCTTTGTATTACACCAAAACACATTAGATAAAACACACACTTTACAATGTGCCAGAGGCACGGGCAGAATTTACAAGGGATATGTACAAGACAGGGCCACCTGGACCACTGTCAGGAATCAGAAGTAGCACTTTCAGAAATAGCACTAAGAATATAAAATGTTTAGCACAAAATAGCACACAACCAGTATCTACTGGCAACCAGGACCTCACTAGCACCACCTGTACTAGGGAGAAAACAACCACCTATGTATCACAATACCTGTGGGGGTGGAAGCACATGACACATGATGCAATGCATAACATTCATTCAGAGGTGTAAGGGGGAAAACACATGATGCATCACAATACATTCAGAGGTGTAAGAACAATAACAATTGCGCCAAACTCACAAGTCACCACCTGTGACTGTCCATGTGTCCCAATGTCAGGGCCTAAACGTGGCAGCTGCCCACGAAGTGCTGGGCAGCTGTGTGAGACAATACTGGGGCCAACGTGGGAGCCTCGCTGGGCTCTGTGCTCCAGAACAAAGATGTGCCCCCTAGAGCCTCTCTGGGCTCTCAAAGCAAAGGTGCAGCCTCACTGGGCTGTGGGGTCCCTCACGGGGGACCCAGGAACACTTGGCGCGCCTAGAGCCTCTCTCAGGGCTCTAGGCACAAATGTGGGGCGTTGGAGTCCCTCACGGGGGACTCTGCATCAGGAGGAAATGCCTCCAGAGCCTCGTGGCTCTACACAAACTATAGCGCTTCGTTGGAGTCCCTCACGGGGGACTCTGCACTTAAAGGACACTGCCCCCAGACTGATGGAGCCTCGACAGGCTCAAAAACGATCTAGATGCCCCAGGAGCCTCTCAGGGGCTTTAGCACCCCAAGGCCATACAGCTAGCACAGGGGGGGCGCGACCTCGCTCCCCCCTCCCCCAGCCGGTTTTTCCCTCACCGGCTCTCTGTGGACAGGTGCTGCAGCTCCTCGGCTTCCTCCGGGCGGGCGGGGCTCTCCTCTTCACACAGGAGCCTCGCTCCCTGCAGCACTTCTCCCCGGGGCTCTCCCTTCACATGGGAGCCCCGGCAGGCAGCAGCTTCCGCCTGCCTCTCTGTCCTGCCCCCGGCCTGCCTGACTTCCGGGTCGCGGCTGCGGGGGCGGGACTTCCGGTCGGCCGCGCACGGATTGGCCGGCCGGCCCTTCACTTCCGGGTCACCGCGGGCAGCGCGGCGGCCCGATTCAGGCACTTCTAGGCGGGGGATGAATTTACCGAGGGGTGGCCTCCCTCGAGGTAAATTATAATTTAGAAACAGCGGCAATGTCCCGGGCAGGGTGGGCACCTGCCAGGGGACTCTGAAATCAGCAAAAGCGGCGTGGGCAGCCGCGGAAGGGCAATGACAGCGCTCCCAGCGCTTAGCCGATAAGTAAAGCGCTTCTAAGCGCTAGGGCCGCAAATAAAGCGCTCCCCAGCGCTACAAGCCACAAGAAAGCGCTCCAAAGCGCTATAGCAGAACAAAAGCGCTCCCAGGCGCTAGGAGGAATCTGCAAGCGCTTCCAAGCGCTAAGAGGCAATTCCAGCGCTCCCAGCGCTAGAGGACAGCCCAAAGTCCAGCAAAAGTCCTTTCAAGGGGCAGGGGGCAAGGCTGGGCCCAGAGCCAGCTCACTGGGTCTCCAGGCAGGGAGACACTCCAAGTGGCGGTCCTCTGGCCCAGCAGCAGCAGCAACAGCCCCCTTAGGAACATGGAAAAGAACAAACTCTGTGGGGACACAGCCCCATTTTTATACACCATTTTCCTTTGTCTGAAGGTGCAGAGTGGGGGCGGAACCAGTCGCAGCTGGTTCTTGAGTACTCTGTTTACCTCAACCACCCTCTCTATTCACTGGCAGGGCTTGGGTCGTTAGACACACCACAGGGGGGCGGAGCCAGCATTGTGTGGGGAAAACCCAGCCCATCCAGGACACAGGTACACTCCTCCCACACATCACTCATGCTAATCTCACACTCACCACCGGGCAGACCCATCCAGACTTCCTGGAGCCTGGCATGCCAGCCAGCTCCAGCCAATCACACGCCAGCACCCTCACAGCACACGTACAGCCATGTCTAGAAGTAGCACTTCCCTTCTAGACACATACATGCTGCATACACCATCTCGCAGCATTCACTCTCACGAGTTCACACATACCAGACTCAAGCCTGTACACCCCACGCATCAGGGACTACCAGGGACACATACATTCCCCATGCATTCCTATGGGCGGGCAGGCCTGGCTCAGCACATGCACTCAGAGTGCGCACGCACTTTCCACTGGGACACAGTGAAAGTGCGCAGAATCCCAAAAATCACCATTGCCAGGTCACCATTTCACGCAAAAAGTCTAGGGGTGAACCTGCCCTAAGGGCCAAAGTCCAACAGGTGGATGGGTGAAAGGATGCATGGGTGAGTGAAAGGGTGGATGGGTGAAAGGATGCATGGGTGAGTGAAAGGGTGGATGGGTGAAAGGGTGGATGGGTGAAAAGGTGGATGGGTGAAAGTGTAGAGGCGTGTGTGGGTGAAACAATGGGTGGATGGGTGAGGCGATGAGTAGGTGAGTGACAGGATGTTTAAAAGAGTAGATGGGTGAAAGAATGCATGGGTGGGCAATTAGGTGAAATGAAGTATGGATGGGTTAATAGGTGAAAGGAAGCATGGGTGAAAGGATGCGTGGATGGATGAAAGGATGTGTGGGTGAATGGGTGAAAGGATTCGTGGGTCCAGGGTGAACAGGTAAAAGTATGCATGGGTGAAAGGACGGATGAGTGAAAGGATGCATGGATGGATGGATGGATGAAACCGTGTAAGACTGAATAACGGATGAATGAATGAATGACAGAATATAAAGGTGAAAGCGTGGATATCAGCGGTGAATGGACGAGTGAAAGGATGCATGGATAGATGAGTGGATGGAAATGACAAGGGAGCTCTGATAGGGAGGGTCAGGCCCACCCGCTTCGCCTGCTTGGTGCCATCAGAGCTTTGGTGCAAAGTGGGGGGTGTTTTAATATTTTGGCTACCCCCTTGTAATCTTATCACCGGGAAACATCCTTTACAACGCAACTTTTACCACGCAGTGCCTTTACGACGCAACTTTTACAACGCAAACCATTACAACGCATTGCGATGGGGGGCGCTCTAGGAGAGGGAATAAGTTTAATTTACTATCCAACACCTTCCCTAGTGTCCACGCGGACTGGAGTTGGAATAGTAAATTAAACTATTCACTATCCAGCACCCCAAAGCGCTATGCGTTGTAAAGGTTTGCGTTGTAAAAACCGCGTTGTAAAGGCATGCGATGTAAAAGCATGCGTTGTAATGTCATACATCCCTTATCACCACCCAGGCGTTCAAGTGAGCTCCAAGCCTCCTTCGTGTACCAACCCCAGCCTCACCCATCATTGTACGCACAACCCCTGCTTGTTACAAACGTATATCGTGTACTCCTGCTCTCCATGGACGTCCATTCATTTACTTTACTCCTGCGCTGCTGCTCTGTAGACATGTTCAGTCATGCACCTCACTCTTGTGCTGCTGCTCTCTGTATATGATCAGTCACTGACCACAAATGTTACAGAGTTTGTGGGTACCCTGATGCCAACCTCAGACGTATCTAGCTGTCATTTGCCTCAATATTATATATGGACAAGTTCAGATCCTATGACAGCTCTCACCCTTCGCTCTAAAGCGTTCTCTCACTCTTCTGGGTCTTGCAGCTCTGTATCATAAACTCTAAAACAAAATAAGGATTAAAAACACCCCCAGATTCTCCGCCCGCCTCCCGTGCCCGTGGGTGGTAAGTCTCACCTGAACCAGGCGGTCCCTCACAACGGTGTCGGTCACCTTGGACATGCTGAAGCGGGCGATGTTGAAGGAGGCGACCTTGAAGGCATGGCCGGTGCAGGAGACTGAGGAGGCGACAAGGAGCAGGACCCAGAAGGTGGCAGGTGCCATGGTGCCAGCTGCGGATGGCAGAGAGAGGGCACAGTGAGATGTCCTGTTGGCAGGGGGCTAAACCCTCTCTTCCCTCCACCTCCCAGTACAGAAGAGACGCATTGTGTGAGCTAAAGCTACTGTGAATGCCCTTCAGGCATGGAAAGTGCTGGAAGCACAATGCTGTGAGGTGCCCCTGCGGGCGGCAGCGGGCAGTGCCACACAATGGGTGCCCTGTGTGCTGCGGAACCAGCCATGCCTGGAAAACACCTCCTTATCAAGAATCACAGACTCTCCTTGACCTCGCGGACTGCGACTCGAGCCTGGAGTCTGCCCTCCACCTCCAGATACATGGAGTTTGCATGTATGTGGTATGTATATGGTAAGGAATATCAAAAAGGGGGAGTGAAGAGGTGGTGCAACTCGGCACCTCGGTGGGCTAATCCTCCTCTTATGAAAGCATAAATAATCAACAGAGACCACCTGAAAGAAATATTCAGTATATATTCCAATGTTGTTGGAATATACTCAGTGTGTTAAAATACCCCTCACACACCAAAAGGGCCCTTGGTGTCATGCTTCATCATCGGGGTCTTCCCGCCCCCGCTGCGGGACGGGGCAGTGCTGCGACAAGCGGCTACGCCGGAGCACCTTTTTATTGTGAGTACTATGTGAGTGATAATGGAGTGAGTGTCAGTGGGGTCAGGAGTGATAGACAGTGAAATTAAAAGATACCTGGCCTGGTGTTTAGAAAAAATTATTTAATAGGCACTGGCTGGTATCATTAAAAGGGGTGAGGCGGAGGGCAAGAACGAGTTACTAGTCTTGCTCTCCTGTGTGGGTCAACATGTTTCGGGGCGTCATGCCCCTTCGTCAGGACCGGGTATATAGATCCCCCTGTCACTCACTAATGCGCTCCCACAGATAGAGAGTGATATATACGATCAATGTGTATAAATAAATTTTATGATACACGTGAAAAAGCTAGCTCAGTACTACTGATGATATAAGCTTTTTGAATGAGGAGACAATGCCCCATGAGCCAAGCTGGGCGAAGGGTAAAGAGGGTCCAATCAACCCCCACACCTCAGTGCTTCCTCCTTCGTCAGTGGCTTCCGTGGTACCACGACGAAGGGGCATGACGCCCCGAAACATGTTGACCCACACAGGAGAGCAAGACTAGTAACTCGTTCTTGCCCTCCGCCTCACCCCTTTTAATGATACCAGCCAGTGCCTATTAAATAATTTTTTCTAAACACCAGGCCAGGTATCTTTTAATTTCACTGTCTATCACTCCTGACCCCACTGACACTCACTCCATTATCACTCACATAGTACTCACAATAAAAAGGTGCTCCGGCGTAGCCGCTTGTCGCAGCACTGCCCCGTCCCGCAGCGGGGGCGGGAAGACCCCGATGATGAAGCATGACACCAAGGGCCCTTTTGGTGTGTGAGGGGTATTTTAACACACTGAGTATATTCCAACAACATCGGAATATATACTGAATATTTCTTTCAGGTGGTCTCTGTTGATTATTTATGTATGTATATGGTATGCATGTATGTGGTATTTCTATAGCACAAACCTAGTCAAAAGGCAGCAGAGTGTCTCCCATAGAATATAAGCAAAGGGCCATTTACACAAAAGTGCACAGGTGCAGGACAATGTGCTTTCCTCCGACAACTAATAATGGACATGAAAACAAAGAAAATGAAACATTCACAAAGGACTGCATGTACCATGGTGCATCACTTTGGCGACTGGTGCAATATGCGAGTGCAGCCACACTGGTTAACTGTGCATCGTTTGCACCGACCAATCACCGCATAAACACTTGAACTGCATAACCAATGGAAACCACAATGGATGCTGAAACTAAATGTTTTTGCACTTCTTGGTCAGTGCACATATAGTTTTTTCTCTGGTCACTAGTGCAAATGTGGTACATAATACCTTTTCAGCCCGAACCCCAAAAGTTGTGGTCAAACCCTGACTGGTTTCAGCTTTATCTGACAGGCCTCTGCCTGTTTGCGTCATAGTTCGTCACATGTCATGTTTGACGGTCTGAGCTCATTTTTTATTTCCATCGTGCAATTGCGGCCATGTGTCATTGGTAAGCTGAATTGCCACGCGTGGTCCACGCAATCCTAGGAGAGGTGGACAGAACCAAGAATGCTGAGGCAAGGAGAGGCCTGCCAACGGGGAGACAGGTGGGACATGTGCAAAGACCATGCTTGCACAATTGTATATATATATATATATATACACACACATGAGACTTTCTACATTGGCAGAAATAATTAATGTTAAAAAAAACGGACCTCACCAGAGAGGAAAAATCGGGACTACCACTCCCGGCATGCTGTTCACTGGAGGACACATGCCTATAGGGTAAAATATGTGGTATGCCATTGACTGTTTTTTAACTTGCCTTTAACCCCATGACTAAGGTGCAGGGCACCGAAACGCGTAGGGGATATTAATTGTCAGGCTGGTTGAAACGTTTCCTGCATTAAAAGTTCATGTGAACAGTTTCCTGTGGAGTGCATTTTCTAAAGCGCGGAGGCTTTTGGGATGATATATATATATATATATATATATATATATATATATATATATATATATATATATAAATATATATATTTATTACCTACTGGCGGTCACCAGTAGGTAGTTATAGTTAAGAACTGGTTTCCATAGGAAAAGCAATTTTTGTTTTGCTAATAACTTTGACGCCGTTTGACGAATCTTCACGAAATTTTCAAAAATACTTGGCCAGTCACTTCAGCTGCTGTCTGGAAAGTTGGGGGTATTTGCAAGCGAGGGCCGAGATAAAGGGAGAGTCCAAAAACACGTTTTTCCCATTGGAATTTTAGACATGACTACAGCCTGAACCGCTGAATGGAATTACCCTATAACTCGTACCATAAGATACCTATAACTCGCGTCCTCGCCCTGCAGGGAGAGACCAATGCAATCCTATGGGGAAAAATGCAGGTGAGTAACTTACAGGTCAGTAACCGGTTTTGAGTTTGTCTCCAGAGGTTTTAGTTAACACTGGGCAAGGGTCGGACCAGGGTAGGTACTGCACCACCATCGGCACAGGTGCGGCCGGGTGCGGAGGTCACTGGGCCCAATGTTATCCTATGAAGACTGGGGGCCCATCGAAGAGACACTGGTTACAGGTAAGTACCTGCGGTTCAGGGACGCAGACCCTGGGTGTTAAGATCAGCACTGGAGGGGCCACCATAGAGCACTAGGACTGCACCACCAGAGGCACAGGTGCGGCCGGGTGCAGAGTGCAAAGGAGGCGTCAGGTGTCTTGTTAAAACCAATGGAGAACCGCGATTTGAGAAAATGACTGAAGGCTCGGTTCCGAAGGCCGGCTGAAGGATTCCCATGACTGGAGAGATAAGTCGGATAGTGGGGATGACGGGACACCGTCTATTGGGCACACCAAGGCCTGTGGGCTGTGGGTGCAGGGGTGTCTTTAGGTGAAGGGTTTTCTCACCAGCTCCTTTCCTGGTTGGGGGGGACCCTTCCAGGTTGAGGCTGCAGGTGTCGTGGGGAAGGTCAGGATCACAGAGGAGACTTCACTGGGTAGGAGGGCCATCTGGACTCGGGCCGTGGGCGTCGGGTGCAGAGTGGTGCAAGTGTCGCAGATCTGCCTGGATCCGGAGTCTTTGTGTTGGTTTCTTGCTGGACAAATCTGGCGTCCACCGGAGACAAGAGTCTTTGTTGAAGACAGGACAGGTCTCCGGGGTTCCTGGAGGTTGCTAGCTGTGGGTCACCCCAGATTCTTGGAGCAGGGTCGCTGGAGGAGGAGACAGGCCAGTAGGGCTGGGGCAAGTCAGTCGTCATCTTCTTCTCCACTGCTGCACAGCTCCTCTGACCTTCTTCGTAGGTCATCGAATTTGAGGAACAAGGTTCAGGGGAGCCCTTAAATGCCCAATGTAAGAGCATTACTGAGGTCAGGGCGGTAGCCAATGGCTACTGTCACTTAGGGTGACTACACCCTTTGAGTGCCCTTCCCTTTGGGGAGGTACGCATCCTTGTTTCTGTTGGACCTAAATCTCCACTTCAAGGTGGAGAATTTCTAAGAGAGGGGTTCACCTCGGCTCCTGGTGACCCCAGGAGTGTGCCAGGCTAAGGTGGACACTCCTACTCTGCTGACTAATGTTCCCGCCTATCCTGCCGCCAAAAGTAGGGCCTGGACAGGGGTGCGGGCATCTCCACTAGTTGGAGCTGCCCCAATCAGCACATCACAAGGTGACTGCCAAGTGTTGCTGTTCCTGCCAGGGAGAGGGGGAAATGACCTCCACCCAGAGCAAGCTTGGCTTCTGACCTCCGAGAGCACAGAGGCTCTCACCCCATGAGGTCAGAAACCCGTCTGGTGGTGGCCGGCAGGGACTAGTCTGCCAATATACTAGAAGTCAGTTGTTTTTCAGGGGCCATCTCTAAGATGTGGAGTTCGTGTTGACAAACTCCCAGCCCATGTACTCAAAAGGGCTTCACTGCACTTACAATGTCTGTGAACGGCACAGGCACTTTAGGGCATATTGCTGAAGCAGCTGTGCCCTCGCCTGTGGTATGGTGCTCCCTGTCTTATGCCTTTGAGGGCTGCCACAGGGGTGACTTACTTGTGCCACAGGGAGGGGTGGTGGGCATGGCACACAGGGATGTGTGCCTTGTCGACTTTTCGGTTTGCATCAAAACACGCAGCCTGCAATGGCAGTGTGTGGGCGATAAAGTGAGGGGTCGCTTAGGGTGGCATGATACACGCTGCAGCCCGCAGAGGCCCTCTCTGGTCACAAGGCCCCTGGTACCAGAGCTAGTTTTTCCAAGGCGCGTACATGTGGCCCAGAGGTGTGACAATTGTGGAAACAAAGGTACAGTTTTGGGAAAGAACACAGGCCCTGGGAACCTGCTGGCAGGGACCCAGGGCACACTCGGTCGAGTTAGCATCAGTTATCAGGCAAACATTTAGGGGGTGACCAAGCAAATAGTGGCACCTTCCTACAACATCTTCTATGACATCATTGATAATAACCCTGCAACATTTGCGGTAAAATTATTGATGAGAAAACTGTGCTTGGCGGGAGCACGTGTTATAGTTACCTTAGGGTATGAGTTACAGTTACTCCAGATAACTGCTGAATTTCTATTGTTTTGTGGAAGTAAAATATGAACCTAACTATAACATCCTTGTAACCTTTGCTTTTTTAGTGAATTGCTAAGGTTTTTTAAATGCTATTTCCTAATTATAACGTCCCTGTAACCTTTGTTTTTTTCTGTGAAAATATATACAAACACACACACACACACACACACACATATATATATATATATATATATATATATATATATATATATATATATATATATATATATATATATATATATATATATATATATATATATATATATATATATATATATGTTGGACAGGCCCCATGAAGGGCTCGCTCCCTCCCCGCATGACAGGGCCCTGGTACCGGCCTTCCAGGTACTACCCGCGGAAGCAACCCCCAACCCGTCCCCCATGGGACGTCTGCTCCTGGGAATCCCTGTGTCCCTGGCCTGGGCCACCGTCAGCACCCTTGCCCGGACCAGCCGCCATCTTAGACACTGCGCCACGCGGCCGCGTGGCCTCAGCTCGACCCCAACCCCGGGCCTGGCCAGGTCCCGACATCCCGGCACCACCATCCACCCAGGAGGTGAACGGACCACTTGGCAGGTCAGTGGGAGTAAGAAGTGTCGATGGCTCTCTCCCGCCAGGTGCCGATCACCCCCAGCCTCCTCGGGCGCTGGCTCCACCCCCCTGCTGGGTGTCTGGACTCCCTCATCCCGGACCTCCCGACCTCCAAGAGCGAGGGTCCGGACATCAAAGGGCGCCAGACCTATAACTGAGGCAGCCCCAGAACAGGAAGGCAGTTGTATCCTGGAGTCGAGAGACACCGCGACGAACTCATCCTTGACGGACTGCCGGCGCTGCCGCAGCCCTGCCTTGTGAACTATTGTCCTGCCTGCTGGCGCTGCCGCGGCCTTCTGCAACCTTCATCCTCGTGGGACCTGCTGGCGCTGCCGCGGCCCGTTGTAACCTTCATCCTCGTGGGACCTGCTGGCGCTGCCGCGGCCCGTTGTAACCTTCATCCTCGTGGGACCTGCTGGCGCTGCCGCGGCCCGTTGGACCCTTCATCCTCGTGGGACCTGCTGGCGCTGCTGCGGCCCGTTGCCACCTACGACCTCTTCGGGACCTGCTGGCGCTGCCGCGGTCTGACCCGTCCGAACACCGAGCTCGAGGATTGTGAGCTATCACCGTTCCACCGCCGTACCTACGGGTACCAAGACTGTCCCGCTATCCCCTTCCCTAATAGAGACTAGAATTGAGAGGATCATCGTGTCCTGATCTCATTGTATCGTACTACCTTACTTCAAGAACTGCCTATAAAAGGTGTTAATCTGATCTTCGTGTGGTGTCCATCTGTGGGGGGAGAAGTTACTTGTCTGTACGATCGCTGGGGACGGCCCTCACCGGAGGCCTCTCCCCTTGTTCTCGGCCGACCCTCCAGGTCCCCGTCTAACAATATATATATATATATATATATATATATATGCAGGCAGATAGATATATACACATACTGAAATAGATAGATGGATAGATAGATAGATAGATAGATAGATAGATAGATAGATAGATAGATAGATAGATAGATAGAGAGAGAGAGAGAGAGAGAGAGAGAAAGAGAGGGAGACAGAGATAGATAGATAGATAGATAGATAGATAGATAGATAGATAGATAGATAGATAGATAGATAGATAGATAGATAGATAGATAGATAGATAGATAATTTCTTCTCCATCACGGAACCTTCGGTTTGTCCCAGCAGTGCATAGTTAACCATATCTAACTGGAGGGGGGGGGGGGCGCAATCCAGTAACCCATGTGAGTGAAGTCCCCCCCTCACTGACAACAAAACACAGAGTCTCATCCTTCCAGGGCCGGCAGCTGGGCTCACTGCCGTGTGTGGAGAGGGTGGGGGGCACGAGCAGTCACTGGTCCTGGGGGGTCCACCCAGCCCTGGTATGACACGGATACACGCGGTGTAAGGGCCAGGGGTCGGCTCTGAAGCCCAGTGGCCGGAGCTCTAATCTCGGCTTCCCACCTTGCCCTGCATGTGTGATCCTGGGCGTGTCCCCCCTCCCTGCGCCTCTGCCGAGTGCGGGGGTCGCACAGATGGCAGTAGGAAGCGTTAGAGGGGGTTGAGAATGTGTCCCGCGCACACGCAGGGGGGACCCTCAAACACCAGACCCTCCACCCTGTCCCACGTGCACACGTACCTGTGCACGAGCGTGTCCCGTCCTCCGCTGCACGTGAGTCCCTCCCGGCCCCGCAGCCGCTCGCACCTTTTATAGGCCCGTGAGGGGATCGTGGGAGCACGGGGCGTGCGGCCACCTGCTGTGCGGGGCGTGTGTGCGTGCGGAGCGGCGCGGGGCGCTATCAGTCCCAGCTGGAGGTCACCAGGGCCGGTTTATTGATCAAACATCGATCGGTGCCGCCCCCCCTCCCTGGGGTGAGCAGGGACCAGAGCTCAGGTGAGGCCTCGCCTCGTGCTCAGGGGCCCGAATCACAGAGCTCAGAGTGTGAATCTACAGCGCTCCTGCTGGGGGGTTCACCCTCATGTGCACCGTGCACTCACACTCGGATCTGTGCATGAATCTGCAGCACTGCTGCTGGTGCATTCACCCTCGTGTGCACCGACCGTGCTCTCACACTCGGATCTAAGGAGGGATTCACCCTCGTGTGCACTGTGCACGCACACTCGGATCTGGGAGTGAATCTGCAGCACTGCTGCTGGTGCATTCACCCTCGTGTGCACTGTGCACGCACACTCGGATCTGGGAGTGAATCCACAGCACTGCTGTTGGTGCATTCACCCTCGTGTGCACCGTGCACTCACACAGCTCTGAGTGTGAATCTACAGCCCACCTGCTGGGATTCACGCTCATGCAAACTGTGCACTCACGCTCGGATCTGTGCGTGAATCTACAGCACTCCTGCTGGGGGGTTCACCCTCATGTGCACTGTGCACTCACACTCGGATCTGTGTGTGGATCTACAGCACTCCTGCTGGGGGTTTCACCCTCATGTGCACTGTGCACTCACACTCGGATCTGTGTGTGGATCTACAGCACTCCTGTTGGGGGTTTCACCCTCATGTGCACTGTGCACTCACGCTCGGATCTCCGGAGGGGTTTACCCTTGTGTGCACTGTCACTCACACTCGGATCTGAGGAGGGGTTCACGCTCGTCTGCACCGTGCACTCACACTCGGATCTCTGCGTGAATCTACAGCACTCTTGCTGGTGCATTCCCCCTCGTGTGCACTGTGCACTCACACTCGGATCTGTGTGTGGATCTACAGCACTCCTGCTGGGGGGTTCACTCTCATGTGCACCGTGCACTCACATTTGGATCTGCTGGTGCATTCCCCCTCGTGTGCACCGTGCACTCACACTCGGATCTGTGTGTGGATCTACAGCACTGCTGCTGGGGGGTTCACCCTCATGTGCACTGTGCACTCACGCTCTGATCTGCGGAGGGGTTCACACTCGTGTGCACTGTCACTCACACTCGGATCTGAGGAGGGGTTCACGCTCGTGTGCACTGTGCACTCACACTCGGATCTGTGCGTGAATCTACAGCACTCTTGCTGGTGCATTCACCCTCGTGTGCACCGTGCACGTACACTCGGATCTGTGCGTGAATCTACAGCGCTCCTGCTGGTGCATTCACCCTCGTGTGCACCGTGCACGCACACTCGGATCTGTGCGTGAATCTACAGCACTGCTGCTGGTGCATTCACCCTCGTGTGCACCGTGCACGCACACTCGGATCTGTGCGTGAATCTACAGCGCTCCTGCTGGTGCATTCACCCTCGTGTGCACCATGCACGCACACTCGGATCTGTGTGTGGATCTACAGCACTCCTGCTGGGGGGTTCACCCTCATGTGCACTGTGCACTCACGCTCGGATCTTCGGAGGGGTTCTGTTAGACGGCGACCGGGAGGGCCGGCCGAGCACAGTGATCGCACAGACAGATAACTTCCCCCCCACAGATGGACACCACACAAAGATTAGGGTAACACCTTTTATAGGCACTTCGGGTAGTAGTGTGGTACGATACAAGGCGATCAGGACACGATGATCCTCTCAATTCTAGTCTCTAGCAAGGGAAGGGGGTAGCGGGACAGTCTTGGTACCCACGGGTACGGGTGTGTAACGGTGATAGCTCACAATCCTCGAGCTCGGTGTTCGGATGGGTCAGACCGCGGCAGCGCCGGCAGGTCCCGAAGAGGTCGTAGGTGGCAACGGGCCGCGGCAGCGCCAGCAGGTCCCAACGAGGATGAAGGTTACAACGGGTCGCGGCAGCGCCAGCAGGTCCCACGAGAATGCAGGTTGCAACGGGCCGCGGCAGCGCCAGCAGGTCCCAACGAGGATGGAGGTTACAACGGGCCGCGGCAGCGCCAGCAGGTCCCACGAGGATGCAGGTTGCAACGGGCCGAGGCAGCGCCAGCAGGTCCCAACGAGGATGCAGGTTGCAAAGGGCCGCGGCAGCGCCAGCAGGTCCCACGAGGATGAAGGCTACAGAGGGCCGCGGCAGCGCCAGCAGGCAGGACAATAGTTCACAAGGCAGGGCTGTGGCAGCGCCAACAGTCCGTCAAGGATGAGTTCGTCGCGGTGTCTCTCGACTCCAGGATACAACTGCCTTCCTGTCCTGGGGCTGCCCCAGTTATAGGTCTGGCGCCCTTTGATGTCCGGACCCTCGCTCTTGGAGGTCGGGAGGTCCGGGATGAGGGAGTCCAGACACCCAGCAGGGGGGCGGAGCCAGCGCCCGAGGAGGCTGGGGGTGCTCGGCACCTGGCGGGGGAGAGCCATCGACACTTCGTACTCCCATTGACCTGCCAAGTGGGCCGTTCACCTCCTGGGTGGAGGGTGGTGCCGGGATGTCGGGGCCTGGCCAGGCCCAGGGTTGGGGTCGGGCTGAGGCCGCGCGGCTGCGTGGTGCCGTGTCCAAGATGGCGGCTGGGCCGGGCAATGGTGCTGACGGTGGCCCGGGCCCTGTCCTGCGGGGAGGGAGCGAGCCCTTCATGTGGCCTGTCCAACATGCGTCCCCCCCAGCTGAAGGCGGGGAGAGTCACCCATCTTCTTGGGGACTTTCCTCGTCGAGGCGGAAAAAGCGGGACAGGCCATCCGCGTTGGCGTGGTCTTGGCCAGGGCGATGTTCCACAGTGAAGTCCATCCCCTGCAGGGAGATGGACCATCGCAATAGTTTGGGGTTCTCCCCCCGCATCTGCATGAGCCATTGCAGGGGCCGATGGTCCGTCTGTACCCGGAAATGGGTTCCGAAGAGGTACGGCCGGAGCTTCTTGAGGGCCCATACCACCGCGAAGGCCTCTCGCTCAATGGTGCTCCAGCGCTGTTCTCGGGGCAGTAGGCGTCTGCTGATGAAGGCCACTGGTTGGTCCACTCCCTCGGGATTCAGTTGGGAGAGGACGGCCCCAATACCCTGGTCGGAGGCATCGGTCTGCACGATGAACTCGCGGCTGTAGTCGGGGGCCTGGAGCACAGGAGCGGTGCACATGGCGGCCTTCAGCGTCTCGAAGGCTGCTTGACAGTCGGGAGTCCAGTTGACTCTTTTTGGGTGGTTCTTAGACGTGAGCTCCGTGAGGGGCCCCACAATGCTGCCATAGTCCCTTACAAACTGCCGGTAGTATCCGGTGAGCCCCAGGAAGGCTCGGACCTCGGTTTGTGTCTCGGGGGGTTGCCAGGACTGAATGGCAGCTACCTTGAGTTGGAGGGGGGCCACCAGACCGCTCCCCACTTGGTGTCCGAGGTAGGTCACGGACCCCTGGCCGATTTGGCACTTGCTGGCCTTTATGGTGAGGCCGGCCTGTTGGAGGGCCTGCAGGACCTCTCTGAGGTGGTGGAGGTGATCCGTCCAGTGGCGGCTGTATACCGCGATGTCGTCCAGGTAGGCGGCGCTGAATTCTTCGAGGCCTGCCAATACCTGGTTCACCAGTCTTTGAAAAGTGGCTGGAGCGTTCTTCATGCCGAAGGGCATCACTCTGAAATGGTAGTGCCCATCCGGGGTGGAGAAAGCGGAACGTTCTTGGGCCCTGGGGGTGAGGCCGATCTGCCAGTAGCCCGCTGTCAGGTCGAAGATGCTTAGGTAGCGGGCTGCCCCCATGCGGTCGACTAGTTCATCTGCTCGGGGGATAGGGTGAGCGTCGGTTCGGGTGACCGCGTTCAGACCCCGATAGTCAATGCAGAACCGGAGTTCAGGGGTGGTGCCCGGGGCCGCGGCCTTGGGGACCAGGACGACCGGGCTGGCCCAGGGACTGTCCGAAGGTTCGATGACTCCGAGGGCGAGCATCTTGGAGACTTCTTCTTGGATGCATGTACGTACCCGATCCGGTACTCGGTACGCCCGGTGTCGAACAGGAGGACTGTCCCCCGTGTCCACGTCGTGCAGACACCAGGAGGTGACTCCGGGTGCGAGAGAGAACAGGTTTGCGAACGGCAGCAGGAGGGCCCGGCAATCTTGACGCTGCTCTGGGGTCAGGGCCTCAGAGAGTCGGACCCCGTCCACCGAACCATCTCTTTCCCGGGTCCTCAGTAGGTCAGGGAGGGGCTCGGAGTCTCCTTCTGCGCCACTGTCGGTAGCCATCAGCAGGCTGAGCTCTGAGCGCACGAAGTGGGGTTTGAGTCGGTTGGCGTGGAGGACCCGGAGGGGGTTCCGGGGGGACTCCAGGTCGATGAGATAGGTGACGGGGCTCCTGCGCTCGATCACCTTGAAGGGCCCCGTCCATTTGTCCTGCAAGGCACATGGTTCGATGGGGGACATCACCCATACCTGCTGACCCGGTTCAAACTCGATGGAGGAGGCATGTTGGTCGTACCACTTCTTCATGTCCTCTTGACTGGCCTCCAGATTGGCTTTAGCGATCTCCCTGAATTTCCGGGTCTGATTACGGAGGGTCAGGAGGTATTTGTAGACGTCCGGAGGGGTCTTTAGGGGGGCCATTTCCCATTCCTCCTTCACTAGGCTGAGAGGCCCGCGAACGGGGTGTCCGTACAGGAGTTCGAAGGGGCTGAAGCCGAGGGACTTCTGGGGGACTTCTCGGTAGGCGAAGAGGAGGCACGGTAGTAGCACGTCCCACTGGCGGCGTAGGGGTTCTTCCAGCCCCATGATCATCCCCTTGAGGGTGCGGTTGAACCGCTCGACCAGTCCGTTCCCCTGGGGGTGATAGGGGGTGGTGAATCGGTAAGTGACTCCGCACTGCTGCCAGAGGGATTTCATATACTTTGAAATAAAGTTCGTACCCCTGTCGCTGACGACTTCCCGGGGGAAGCCCACTCGAGAGAAGATCCCCATCAAGGCTCGACCCACTACTGGGGCTGTTATCGTACGAAGGGGGACCGCCTCAGGATAGCGGGTAGCGTGATCCACCAGGACCAGGATGAAGCGATGTCCCTGTGCTGTTCGGGGGTCCAGGGGCCCCACAATGTCTATTCCCACCCTTTCGAACGGGGTGGTCACCACGGGGAATGGTTGTAGGGGTGCCTTGAGTTTGCGGCCGCTCTTCCCACTGGCCTGGCAGGTCGGGCAGGACCGGCAATGGATGGATACGTCATTTCTCATTTTGGGCCAAAAAAAGTGAGTCACCAGGCGGTGGTAGGTCTTGTCTTGGCCCAGGTGCCCGGCCAGGGGGACATCATGGGCTAGGTTCAACAGGAAGTCTCTGAAGTGGAGGGGCACCACCAGCACTCGCCCGGCCCCCAGTTCTGCGATTTTCTGTTCGCTGTACAAGAGATCATTGTCCCAATAAACCCAGTGGGCCCCGGTGGTGTCTCCTTGGCTCTGGGCGAGCGCTTGCTGTCGCAATCCCTCGAGGGAGGGGCAGGTCTTTTGCTCCTGCCGGAATTGTTCCTGGGTGGGCCCCCCTTCTTGACGCCACTGAGCCAGGTCGGGAAGCTCGGGGGGCTGTGTGGACCCCTCTGGGGTGGGGTCCGGGTGGTCGGTCTGGAGGAAGTCTTCTTCTGGAGTGATCGAGGGCGGAGGTGCTGCCCATTCTGGTTCTTCTGGTCTAGGGATGGTGCGGGTGGCCATGGACCGGGTGGTTACGCACGCCCAGTCCGGGAGACCCAACATCCCCAGATGCTCTCTTCTTTCCACAGCGGCCCACGGGGAGCTCTCGAGATCGTTCCCCAGGAGGCAGTCTACGGGGGCATCGTCACGGACAGTTACTTTCAGCATGCCGGACACTCCTCCCCATTCGAAGGGGACGCAGGCCATCCGACACAGGCTCTCCGAGTTATCTGCCGATCGGACGGGGCAAAGTACGTTTGGTAGGATTTGTTCTGGGGTCACCAGGTGACAGCGGACGGCCGTCACACTGGCCCCGGTGTCACGCAGGGCCTCGGCCTTGCGCCCATTGATGCTCACCCATTGGCTGTACTTCCGAGTGTTGGCGGGCAGGGGAGTCCGCGGGACCATGTCTCTTCCTCCTAGGCATGCCAGGGTCATGGCGGCGGGTTCCCACTCGAACTGCTCCGACTCATAGGTCTCCGTGTCTTCGGAGACTTGTTCTTCTCCCAGGGCGGCGGCCGCCATCTGGCGGGGCCCGGGGGCCTGGTTCTTCGGGCAGGTCGGGTCACTGGCATAGTGGCCGACTCGCTGGCATCGATGACACGTCACGTTAGCTCGGAACCCCGGGCGCATCGGGGGGTTTCCCCGGCCTGCTGGGGCCGGGGTGGCGTTAGTGGGTGCGGCCGGGGCGGCGTCTCTGCCCCGGCCCGGGCCTCCTCCTCCTCCTCGGGGACGATGGTGACCTTGGTTGGTTCTGTTCTGCTCATTCGGCCCACTCCGGGCCACTCGGGTGCTCTCCCACCGGTCAGCCTCGGTGGCGAGCTGCCGGGGTTCAGTCAATTTACTGTCGAGGAGGTGCTGCCTGAGCTCGACAAAGCAGTTGTTGGAGAGGTGCTCCCACACAATGAGATTGAAGAGTTGTTCGTAAGTGGTTACGTTGTTACCCTTGATCCACCCCTCGAAGGCTCGGCTGAAATAGTTCACGTATTCCAACCACGTCGTACCTGGGATCCGGGTGCAGTTGCGGAACCTCTGGCGGTACATTTCGGGTGTAAGTCCATATCGACTGAGGAGGGCGGCCTTCATGTGGTCATAGGACGTCATTTGATGGTCCGGAAGCTGCAGCAGGGCATCACGACCCTCGTTGACGAATCTCCCCCATAGACCGGCTCCCCAGTCACTTCGAGCGACCCGGTGGGCGGTCATGGCAATCTCATAGGCCTTGAACCACTGCTGTATGTCGTCGTTCCGGTGATATTCCCGGACCACATCCTTGGGGATGTGGACCTTCTGCTCGGTAGGACCCGGGGAGTGCGGTTGCTCGGGCACCCCTAGGTTTTTGTTCAGTTTGCGTATTTCTATCTCCGCTAGTTTGCACTCGTGCTCGTATGCCAGTCTTTTTTCTTCGAGGTCTCTCTGTCTCTGTTTTTCCTCTCGCTCTTCTCTGAGCCGTAAGTGTTCTAAGTTTATTTTTTGTTCCGCCAGTTTCAATTCTCCGTCTAATCTGAGTCGTGCCAAGTCTAACTCGTGTAATCTATTTTTTTCCCGCTCTTGGATCTCTTCATGGGAGGGGCCTGTTCTCCGTTCCTCCGTCCGGGTGGTGTTGACTTCCGGGGCTGCGGGGTCCCGGGGGGTTGCGGTATTTGTCTCTGTCCAGGCCTCTAGGGCGTTTTTGAAGTCTTCTTTTGTGCTTAGCCCGGTGGTAGCAATGCCTAAGTCCATGCAAAATTGTTTGAGCTCTCGGTGGTTGTATTCTTCCAGCTTTTCCATCTGGAACTTCTCCGCCGATCCGCTCTCTTTGGTCGTCATTGTGGTTTTAGTCGTAGGGTGAGTTACTGTCTGTACGGTACGCGTTGGTTCGGATCGCGCCGCTAGCCACCAATGTTAGACGGCGACCGGGAGGGCCGGCCGAGCACAGTGATCGCACAGACAGGTAACTTCCCCCCCACAGATGGACACCACACAAAGATTAGGGTAACACCTTTTATAGGCACTTCGGGTAGTAGTGTGGTACGATACAAGGCGATCAGGACACGATGATCCTCTCAATTCTAGTCTCTAGCAAGGGAAGGGGGTAGCGGGACAGTCTTGGTACCCACGGGTACGGGTGTGTAACGGTGATAGCTCACAATCCTCGAGCTCGGTGTTCGGATGGGTCGGACCGCGGCAGCGCCGGCAGGTCCCGAAGAGGTCGTAGGTGGCAACGGGCCGCGGCAGCGCCAGCAGGTCCCAACGAGGATGAAGGTTACAACGGGTCGCGGCAGCGCCAGCAGGTCCCACGAGAATGCAGGTTGCAACGGGCCGCGGCAGCGCCAGCAGGTCCCAACGAGGATGGAGGTTACAACGGGCCGCGGCAGCGCCAGCAGGTCCCACGAGGATGCAGGTTGCAACGGGCCGCGGCAGCGCCAGCAGGTCCCAACGAGGATGCAGGTTGCAAAGGGCCGCGGCAGCGCCAGCAGGTCCCACGAGGATGAAGGTTACAGAGGGCCGCGGCAGCGCCAGCAGGCAGGACAATAGTTCACAAGGCAGGGCTGTGGCAGCGCCAACAGTCCGTCAAGGATGAGTTCGTCGCGGTGTCTCTCGACTCCAGGATACAACTGCCTTCCTGTCCTGGGGCTGCCCCAGTTATAGGTCTGGCGCCCTTTGATGTCCGGACCCTCGCTCTTGGAGGTCGGGAGGTCCGGGATGAGGGAGTCCAGACACCCAGCAGGGGGGCGGAGCCAGCGCCCGAGGAGGCTGGGGGTGCTCGGCACCTGGCGGGGGAGAGCCATCGACACTTCGTACTCCCATTGACCTGCCAAGTGGGCCGTTCACCTCCTGGGTGGAGGGTGGTGCCGGGATGTCGGGGCCTGGCCAGGCCCAGGGTTGGGGTCGGGCTGAGGCCGCGCGGCCGCGTGGTGCCGTGTCCAAGATGGCGGCTGGGCCGGGCAATGGTGCTGACGGTGGCCCGGGCCCTGTCCTGCGGGGAGGGAGCGAGCCCTTCATGTGGCCTGTCCAACAGGTTCACCCTCGTGTGCACTGTCACTCACACTCGGATCTGAGGAGGGGTTCGCGCTCGTGTGCACCGTGCACTCACACTCGGATCTGTGCGTGAATCTAAAGCACTCTTGCTGGTGCATTCACCCTCGTGTGCACCGTGCACTCACACTCGGATCTGCGGAGGGTTCACCCTCGTGTGCACCATGCACGCATATTCGGATCTGAGGATGGGTTCACGCTCGTGTGCACCGTGCACTCACACTCGGATCTGAGGAGGGGTTCACGCTCGTGTGCACCGTGCACTCACACTCGGATTTGAGGAGGGGTTCACGCTCGTGTGCACTGTGCACTCACACACGGATCTGAGGAGGGGTTCACGCTCGTGTGCACTGTGCACTCACACACGGATCTGAGGAGGGGTTCACGCTCGTGTGCACCGTGCACTCACACTCGGATCTGAGGAGGGGTTCACGCTCGTGTGCACCGTGCACTCACACTCGATTTGAGGAGGGGTTCACGCTCGTGTGCACCGTGCACTCACACACGGATCTGAGGAGGGGTTCACGCTCGTGTGCACTGTGCACTCACACTCGGATCTGAGGAGGGGTTCACGCTCATGTGCACTGTGCACTCACACACGGATCTGAGGAGCGGTTCACGCTCGTGTGCACTGTGCACTCACACACGGATCTGAGGAGGGGTTCACGCTCGTGTGCACCGTGCACTCACACTTGGATCTGAGGAGGGGTTCACGCTCGTGTGCACCGTGCACTCACACTCGGATCTGAGGAGGGGTTCACGCTCGTGTGCACCGTGCACTCACACTCGGATCTGAGGAGGGGTTCATGCTCGTGTGCACTGTGCACTCACACTCGGATCTGAGGAGGGGTGGGGTTCATGCTCGTGTGCACCGTGCACTCACACTCGGATCTGAGGAGGGGTTCACCCTCGTGTGCACCGTGCACTCACACTCGGATCTGAGGAGGGGTTCACGCTCGTGTGCACTGTGCACTCACACTTGGATCTGTGCGTGTGAATCTACAGCGCTCCTGCTGGCATTCACGCTCGTGTGCACTGTGCACTCACACTCGGATCTGTGCGTGTGAATCTGCAGCGCTGCTGCTGGTGCATTCACCCTCGTGTGCACTGTGCACTCACACTCGGATCTGAGGAGGGGTTCACGCTCGTGTGCACCGTGCACTCACACTCGGATCTGAGGAGGGGTTCACGCTCGTGTGCACCGTGCACTCACACTCGGATCTGTGTGTGAATCTACAGCGCTCCTGCTGGGGGGGTTCACGCGCATGTGCACCGTGCACTCACACTCGGATCTGAGGAGGGGTTCACGCTCGTGTGCACCGTGCACTCACACTCGGATCTGAGGAGGGGATCACGCTCGTGTGCACTATGCACTCACACTCGGATCTGTGTGTGAATCTACAGCGCTCCTGCTGGGGGGGGGGTTCACGCGTGTGTGCACCGTGCACTCACACTCGGATCTGGTGAGGGGTTCACGCTCGTGTGCACCGTGCACTCACACTCGGATCTGAGGAGGGGTTCACGCTAATGTGCACTATGCACTCACACTCGGATCTGTGTGTGAATCTACAGCGCTCCTGCTGGGGGGTTCACGCTTGTGTGCACTGTGCACTCACACTCGGATCTGAGGAGGGGTTCACATTTGTGTGCACCGTGCACTCACACTCGGATCTGAGGAGGGGTTCACGCTCGTGTGCACTGTGCACTCACACACGGATCTGTGTGTGCATCTACAGCCCACCTGCTGGGGGGTTCACCCTCATGTGCACCGTGCACTCACACTCGGATCTGAGGAGGGGTTCACGCTCGTGTGCACTGTGCACTCACACTCGGATCTGTGTGTGAATCTACAGCGCTCCTGCTGGGGGGTTCAGGCTCGTGTGCACCGTGCACTCACGATCAGATCTGAGGAGGGGTTCACGCTCGTGTGCACCGTGCACTCACACTCGGATCTGAGGAGGGGTTCACGCTCATGTGCACTGTGCACTCACACACGGATCTGTGTGTGAATCTACAGCGCTCCTGCTGGGTGTTCACGCTCGTGTGCACCCTGCACTCACACTCGGATCTGAGGAGGGGTTCACGCTCGTGTGCACCGTGCACTCACACTCGGATCTGAGGAGGGGTTCATGCTCGTGTGCACCGTGCACTCACACTTGGATCTGAGGAGGGGTTCACGCCCGTGTGTACTGTGCACTCCCACTCGGATCTGCGCAGGAGATTCACGTTCGTGTGCACCGTGCACTCACACTCGGATCTGAGGAGGGGTTCACGCTCGTGTGCACCGTGCACTCACACTCGGATTTGAGGAAGGGTTCACGCTCGTGTGCACTGTGCACTCACACACGGATCTGAGGAGGGGTTCACGCTCGTGTGCACTGTGCACTCACACACGGATCTGAGGAGGGGTTCACGCTCGTGTGCACCGTGCACTCACACTCGGATCTGAGGAGGGGTTCACGCTCGTGTGCACCGTGCACTCACACTCGGATTTGAGGAGGGGTTCACGGTCGTGTGCACCGTGCACTCACACACGGATCTGAGGAGGGGTTCACGCTCGTGTGCACTGTGCACTCACACTCGGATCTGAGGAGGGGTTCACGCTCGTGTGCACTGTGCACTCACACACGGATCTGAGGAGGGGTTCACGCTTGTGTGCACTGTGCACTCACACTCGGATCTGAGGAGGGGTGGGGGTCATGCTCGTGTGCACCGTGCACTCACACTCGGATCTGAGGAGGGGTTCACCCTCGTGTGCACCGTGCACTCACACTCGGACATGAGGAGGGGTTCACGCTCGTGTGCACTGTGCACTCACACTTGGATCTGTGCGTGTGAATCTACAGCGCTCCTGCTGGCATTCACGCTCGTGTGCACTGTGCACTCACACTCGGATCTGTGCGTGTGAATCTGCAGCGCTGCTGCTGGTGCATTCACCCTCGTGTGCACCGTGCACTCACACTCGGATCTGAGGAGGGGTTCACGCTCGTGTGCACCGTGCACTCACACTCGGATCTGAGGAGGGGTTCACGCTCGTGTGCACCGTGCACTCACACTCGGATCTGTGTGTGAATCTACAGCGCTCCTGCTGGGGGGGTTCACGCGCATGTGCACCATGCACTCACACTCGGATCTGAGGAGGGGTTCACGCTCGTGTGCACCGTGCACTCACACTCGGATCTGAGGAGGGGATCACGCTCGTGTGCACTATGCACTCACACTCGGATCTGTGTGTGAATCTACAGCGCTCCTGCTGGGGGGGGGTTCACGCGCGTGTGCACCGTGCACTCACACTCGGATCTGGTGAGGGGTTCACGCTCGTGTGCACCGTGCACTCACACTCAGATCTGAGGAGGGGTTCACGCTCGTGTGCACTATGCACTCACACTCGGATCTGTGTGTGAATCTACAGCGCTCCTGCTGGGGGGTTCACGCTTGTGTGCACTGTGCACTCACACTCGGATCTGAGGAGGGGTTCACATTTGTGTGCACCGTGCACTCACACTCGGATCTGAGGAGGGGTTCACGCTCGTGTGCACTGTGCACTCACACACGGATCTGTGTGTGCATCTACAGCCCACCTGCTGGGGGGTTCACCCTCATGTGCACCGTGCACTCACACTCGGATCTGAGGAGGGGTTCACGCTCGTGTGCACTGTGCACTCACACTCGGATCTGTGTGTGAATCTACAGCGCTCCTGCTGGGGGGTTCAGGCTCGTGTGCACCGTGCACTCACGATCAGATCTGAGGAGGGGTTCACGCTCGTGTGCACCGTGCACTCACACTCGGATCTGAGGAGGGGTTCACGCTCATGTGCACTGTGCACTCACACACGGATCTGTGTGTGAATCTACAGCGCTCCTGCTGGGTGTTCACGCTCGTGTGCACCCTGCACTCACACTCGGATCTGAGGAGGGGTTCACGCTCGTGTGCACCGTGCACTCACACTCGGATCTGAGGAGGGGTTCATGCTCGTGTGCACCGTGCACTCACACTTGGATCTGAGGAGGGGTTCACGCCCGTGTGTACTGTGCACTCCCACTCGGATCTGCGCAGGAGATTCACGTTCGTGTGCACCGTGCACTCACACTCGGATCTGCTGGCATTCATGCTCGTGTGCACCGTGCACTCACACTCTGATATGTGTGTGAATCTACAGCCCACCTGCTGGGGGTTCACGCTCGTGTGCACCGTGCACTCACACTCGGATCTGAGATGGGGTTCACGCTCGTGTGCACCGTGCACTCACACTCGGATCTGAGGAGGGGTTCACGCTCGTGTGCACTGTGCACTCACACTCGGATCTGCGCAGGGGATTCACGCTCGTGTGCATCGTGCACTCACACTCGGATCTGCTGGCATTCACGCTTGTGTGCACTGTGCACTCACACTCGGATCTGTGTGTGAATCTACAGCCAACCTGCTGGGGGTTCACCCTCGTGTGCACCGTGCACTCACACTCGGATCTGCTGGCATTCACGCTCATGTGCACCGTGCACTCACACTCGGATCTGCGTGTGAATCTACAGCCCACCTGCTGGGGGGTTCACCCTCGTGTGCACTGTCACTCACACTCGGATCTGAGGAGGGGTTCACCCTCGTGTGCACTGTGCACTCACAATCAGATCCGCAGACGGATTCACGCTCGTGTGCACCGTGCACTCACACTCGGATCTGCTGGCATTCATGCTCGTGTGCACCGTGCACTCACACTCGTATCTGTGTGTGAATCTACAGCCCACCTGCTGGGGGTTCACGTGCGTGTGCACCGTGCACTCACACTCGGATCTGAGGAGGGATTCAACCTCGTGTGCACTGTGCACTCACACTTGGATCTGTGCGTGTGAATCTACAGTGCTCCTGCTGGCATTCACGCTCGTGTGCACTGTGCACTCACACTCGGATCTGTGCGTGTGAATCTACAGCCCACCTGCTGGGGGGGTTCACCCTCGTGTGCACCGTGCACTCACACTCGGATCTGTGTGTGAATCTACAGCCCACTTGCTGGGGGTTCACCCTCGTGTGCACCGTGCACTCACACTCGGATCTGCTGGCATTCACGCTCGTGTGCACTGTGCACTCACACTCGGATCTGAGGAGGGGTTCACCCTCGTGTGCACTGTGCACTCACACTCGGATCTGAGGAGGGGTTCACGCTCGTGTGCACTGTGCACTCACACTCGGATTTGCGGACGGATTCACGCTCGTGTGCACTGTTCACTCACACTCGGATCTGCTGGCATTCACACTCGTGTGCACCGTGCACTCACACTCGGATCTGCGTGTGAATCTACAGCCCACTTGCTGGGGGTTCACGCTCGTGTGCACCGTGCACTCACACTCGGATCTGAGGAGGGATTCAACCTCGTGTGCAGTGTGCACTCACACTTGGATCTGTGCGTGTGAATCTACAGCGCTCCTGCTGGCATTCACGCTCGTGTGCACTGTGCACTCACACTCGGATCTGTGCGTGTGAATCTGCAGCCCACCTGCTGGGGGGGGGTTCACCCTCGTGTGCACTGTGCACTCACACTCGGATCTGAGGAGGGGTTCACGCTCGTGTGCACTGTGCACTCACACTCGGATCTGCTGGCATTCACGCTCGTGTGCACTGTGCACTCACACTCGGATCTGCATGTGAATCTACAGCCCACCTGCTGGGGGGTTCACCCTCGTGTGCACTGTCACTCACACTCGGATCTGAGGAGGGGTTCACCCTCGTGTGCACTGTGCACTCACACTCGGATCCGCGGACGGATTCACGCTCGTGTGCACCGTGCACTCACACTCGGATATGCTGGCATTCACGCTCGTGTGCACCGTGCACTCACACTCGGATCTGAGGAGGGATTCAACCTCGTGTGCACTGTGCACTCACACTTGGATCTGTGCATGTTAATCTACAGCGCTCCTGCTGGCATTCACGCTCGTGTGCACTGTGCGCTAACACTCGGATCTGTGCGTGTGAATCTACAGCCCACCTGCTGGGGGGGTTCACCCTCGTATGCACTGTGCACTCACACTCGGATCTGAGAAGGGGTTCACCCTCGTGTGCACTGTGCACTCACACTCGGATCCACGGACAGATTCACGCTCGTGTGCACTGTGCACTCACACTCGGATCTGCTGGCATTCACACTCGTGTGCACCGTGCACTCACACTCGGATCTGCGTGTGAATCTACAGCCCACTTGCTGGGGGTTCACGCTCGTGTGCACCGTGCACTCACACTCGGATCTGAGGAGGGATTCAACCTCGTGTGCAGTGTGCACTCACACTTGGATCTGTGCGTGTGAATCTACAGCGCTCCTGCTGGCATTCACGCTCGTGTGCACTGTGCACTCACACTCGGATCTGTGCGTGTGAATCTACAGCCCACCTGCTGGGGGGGTTCACCCTCGTGTGCACTGTGCACTCACACTCGGATCTGTGCGTGTGAATCTACAGCCCACCTGCTGGGGGGGTTCACCCTCGTGTGCACTGTGCACTCACACTCGGATCTGAGGAGGGGTTCACCCTCGTGTGCACTGTGCACTCACACTCGGATCTGAGGAGGGGTTCACGCTCGTGTGCACTGTGCACTCACACTCGGATTTGCGGACGGATTCACGCTCGTGTGCACTGTGCACTCACACTCAGATCTGCTGGCATTCACACTCGTGTGCACCGTGCACTCACTCGGATTTGCGTGTGAATCTACAGCCCACCTGCTGGGGGTTCACGCTCGTGTGCACCGTGCACTCACACTCGGATCTGAGGAGGGATTCAACCTCGTGTGCAGTGTGCACTCACACTTGGATCTGTGCGTGTGAATCTACAGCGCTCCTGCTGGCATTCACGCTCGTGTGCACTGTGCACTCACACTCGGATCTGTGCGTGTGAATCTGCAGCCCACCTGCTGGGGGGGGGGGTTCACCCTCATGTGCACTGTGCACTCACACTCGGATCTGAGGAGGGGTTCACGCTCGTGTGCACTGTGCACTCACACTCGGATCTGTGCGTGTGAATCTGCAGCCCACCTGCTGGGGGGGGGGGGTTCACCCTCGTGTTTACTGTGCACTCACACTCGGATCTGAGGAGGGGTTCACCCTCGTGTGCACTGTGCACTCACACTCGGATCTGAGGAGGAGTTCACGCTCGTGTGCAGTGTGCACTCACACTCGGATCTGCTGGCATTCATGCTTGTGTGCACCGTGCACTCACACTCGGATCTGAGGAGGGATTCAACCTCGTGTGCACTGTGCACTCACACTTGGATCTGTGCGTGTGAATGTACAGCGCTCCTGCTGGCATTCACGCTCGTGTGCACTGTGCACTCACACTCGGATCTGTGCGTGTGAATCTACAGCCCACCTGCTGGGGGGGTTCACCCTTGTGTGCACTGTGCACTCACACTCGGATCTGTGCGTGTGAATCTACAGCCCACCTGCTGGGGGGGTTCACCCTCGTGTGCACTGTGCACTCACACTCGGATCTGAGGAGGGGTTCACCCTTGTGTGCACTGTGCACTCACACTCGGATCTGAGGAGGGGTTCACGCTCGTGTGCACTGTGCACTCACACTCGGATTTGCGGACGGATTCACGCTTGTGTGCACTGTGCACTCACACTCGGATTTGCGGACGGATTCACGCTCGTGTGCACTGTGCACTCACACTCGGATCTGCTGGCATTCACGCTCGTGTGCACTGTGCACCCACACTCGGATCTGTGTGTGAATCTACAGCCCACCTGCTGGGGGTGTTCACCCTCGTGTGCACTGTGCACTCACACTCGGATCTGAGGAGGGGTTCACCCTCGTGTGCACTGTGCACTCACACTCGGATCTGAGGAGGGGTTCACGCTCGTGTGCACTGTGCACTCACACTCGGATTTGCGGACGGATTCACGCTTGTGTGCACTGTGCACTCACACTCGGATTTGCGGACGGATTCACGCTCGTGTGCACTGTGCACTCACACTCGGATCTGCTGGCATTCACGCTCGTGTGCACCGTGCACTCACACTCGGATCTGCTGGCATTCATGCTCGTGTGCACCGTGCACTCACACTCGTATCTGTGTGTGAATCTACAGCCCACCTGCTGGGGGTTCACGCGCGTGTGCACCGTGCACTCACACTCGGATCTGAGGAGGGATTCAACCTCGTGTGCACTGTGCACTCACACTTGGATCTGTGCGTGGGAATCTACAGTGCTCCTGCTGGCATTCACGCTCGCGTGCACTGTGCACTCGCACTCGGATCTGTGCGTGTGAATCTACAGCCCACCTGCTGGGGGGGTTCACCCTCGTGTGCACCGTGCACTCACACTCGGATCTGTGTGTGAATCTACAGCCCACTTGCTGGGGGTTCACCCTCGTGTGCACCGTGCACTCACACTCGGATCTGCTGGCATTCACGCTCGTGTGCACTGTGCACTCACACTCGGATCTGAGGAGGGGTTCACCCTCGTGTGCACTGTGCACTCACACTCGGATCTGAGGAGGGGTTCACGCTCGTGTGCACTGTGCACTCACACTCGGATTTGCGGACGGATTCACGCTCGTGTGCACTGTTCACTCACACTCGGATCTGCTGGCATTCACACTCGTGTGCACCGTGCACTCACACTCGGATCTGCGTGTGAATCTACAGCCCACTTGCTGGGGGTTCACGCTCGTGTGCACCGTGCACTCACACTCGGATCTGAGGAGGGATTCAACCTCGTGTGCAGTGTGCACTCACACTTGGATCTGTGCGTGTGAATCTACAGCACTCCTGCTGGCATTCACGCTCGTGTGCACTGTGCACTCACACTCGGATGTGTGCGTGTGAATCTGCAGCCCACCTGCTGGGGGGGGGGGTTCACCCTCGTGTGCACTGTGCACTCACACTCGGATCTGAGGAGGGGTTCACGCTCGTGTGCACTGTGCACTCACACTCGGATCTGCTGGCATTCACGCTCGTGTGCACTGTGCACTCACACTCGGATCTGCATGTGAATCTACAGCCCACCTGCTGGGGGGTTCACCCTCGTGTGCACTGTCACTCACACTCGGATCTGAGGAGGGGTTCACCCTCGTGTGCACTGTGCACTCACACTCGGATCCGCGGACGGATTCACGCTCGTGTGCACCGTGCACTCACACTCGGATATGCTGGCATTCACGCTCGTGTGCACCGTGCACTCACACTCGGATCTGAGGAGGGATTCAACCTCGTGTGCACTGTGCACTCACACTTGGATCTGTGCATGTTAATCTACAGCGCTCCTGCTGGCATTCACGCTCGTGTGCACTGTGCGCTAACACTCGGATCTGTGCGTGTGAATCTACAGCCCACCTGCTGGGGGGGTTCACCCTCGTATGCACTGTGCACTCACACTCGGATCTGAGAAGGGGTTCACCCTCGTGTGCACTGTGCACTCACACTCGGATCCACGGACAGATTCACGCTCGTGTGCACTGTGCACTCACACTCGGATCTGCTGGCATTCACACTCGTGTGCACCGTGCACTCACACTCGGATCTGCGTGTGAATCTACAGCCCACTTGCTGGGGGTTCACGCTCGTGTGCACCGTGCACTCACACTCAGATCTGAGGAGGGATTCAACCTCGTGTGCAGTGTGCACTCACACTTGGATCTGTGCGTGTGAATCTACAGCGCTCCTGCTGGCATTCACGCTCGTGTGCACTGTGCACTCACACTCGGATCTGTGCCTGTGAATCTACAGCCCACCTGCTGGGGGGGTTCACCCTCGTGTGCACTGTGCACTCACACTCGGATCTGTGCGTGTGAATCTACAGCCCACCTGCTGGGGGGGTTCACCCTCGTGTGCACTGTGCACTCACACTCGGATCTGAGGAGGGGTTCACCCTCGTGTGCACTGTGCACTCACACTCGGATCTGAGGAGGGGTTCACGCTCGTGTGCACTGTGCACTCACACTCGGATTTGCGGACGGATTCACGCTCGTGTGCACTGTGCACTCACACTCGGATCTGCTGGCATTCACACTCGTGTGCACCGTGCACTCACACTCGGATTTGCGTGTGAATCTACAGCCCACTTGCTGGGGGTTCACGCTTGTGTGCACCGTGCACTCACACTCGGATCTGAGGAGGGATTCAACCTCGTGTGCAGTGTGCACTCACACTTGGATCTGTGCGTGTGAATCTACAGCGCTCCTGCTGGCATTCACGCTCGTGTGCACTGTGCACTCACACTCGGATCTGTGCGTGTGAATCTGCAGCCCACCTGCTGGGGGGGGGGTTCACCCTCGTGTGCACTGTGCACTCACACTCGGATCTGAGGAGGGGTTCACGCTCGTGTGCACTGTGCACTCACACTCGGATCTGTGCGTGTGAATCTGCAGCCCACCTGCTGGGGGGGGGGGTTCACCCTCGTGTTTACTGTGCACTCACACTCGGATCTGAGGAGGGGTTCACCCTCGTGTGCACTGTGCACTCACACTCGGATCTGAGGAGGAGTTCACGCTCGTGTGCAGTGTGCACTCACACTCGGATCTGCTGGCATTCATGCTTGTGTGCACCGTGCACTCACACTCGGATCTGAGGAGGGATTCAACCTCGTGTGCACTGTGCACTCACACTTGGATCTGTGCGTGTGAATGTACAGCGCTCCTGCTGGCATTCACGCTCGGGTGCACTGTGCACTCACACTCGGATCTGTGCGTGTGAATCTACAGCCCACCTGCTGGGGGGGTTCACCCTTGTGTGCACTGTGCACTCACACTCGGATCTGTGCGTGTGAATCTACAGCCCACCTGCTGGGGGGGTTCACCCTCGTGTGCACTGTGCACTCACACTCGGATCTGAGGAGGGGTTCACCCTCGTGTGCACTGTGCACTCACACTCGGATCTGAGGAGGGGTTCACGCTCGTGTGCACTGTGCACTCACACTCGGATTTGCGGACGGATTCACGCTTGTGTGCACTGTGCACTCACACTCGGATTTGCGGACGGATTCACGCTCGTGTGCACTGTGCACTCACACTCGGATCTGCTGGCATTCACGCTCGTGTACACTGTGCACCCACACTCGGATCTGTGTGTGAATCTACAGCGCTCCTGCTGGGGGGTTCACGCTCGTGTGCACCGTGCACTCACACTCGGATCTGCACAGGGGTGCGCTCGTGCGATGCATCACCGCACTGCTGTGAGATCACGCATGAGGCAATCTTGTCTTAGAGGGGGTCTGGCTTTCATCCCAGGGAGGGGCGCCCTGCTAAGTCACGAGTGAGTGAGATTCGTTTGTGAACTTTCAGACTTCTCCACGACCGGGAAGCACGTGAACACTGGCTTCCGTCGTGGGAAGATCTGTTTCTGAAGTGTGAACAGAGCTCCCCAAAAAGGGGGGAGGGAAGGAAAACGAGTTTCTCAGTAGAAAAAAATATTTTCTGAATGAAGGAAAAACAAATAAATGTGCATTGCACAAGTGTAAAGGTGCACTGGTACACGTGCGAATGGAGAAACTGACTTAGATTCAAGTACCTGGGAGTCTCAGAACTCTTTGGGGGGGAAGTTCTCTAATGGAGTCTGTCCCACCATAGAGGACAACTGTAGCTTTATTCGTCTCCATGGGCTGCTTGTCAACAGCCCACAATCCACCAGCATACAACAAGGAGAGGCAGAAACAACAGAGTGAATGTTCTTTCGCAAACTCGATTCACAGATGTCAAACAATTCAAAAAGAAAGGTCCTGAGGCTTGGGTCCATGAAAACGTGTCCATTATTTCATGCCAAATTCTTGAACGTACAATATGTCAACAGCAAACGTGTTTCAGTCTTGTAGCCTAAAGAGCTTCTTCAGGGCTGTACATCAAAATGACACAATTAGATCATCTTAAAATGCATGGAGCCATCTATAGACAATAAAAAAAACACAGTAAGGACAACAAAGAGAGAGAATCCTTTAAGTACTGTTTATACCCAAAAATGGGATGATGAAAAAAGAAGCAGACATATTACCCTGTCAGAACAGCCATATCTATAACCAACAAGCAGATATATTAGCTGAAGTGAAGTAATTTATTCAATGCAGGTAGACATTATCCTGCTCCCAATGTAGGGATATATATATTTTTGGGGACAGGGCACAAGTAATCTCACACCCCTTAACCTCGGTCCTGGGTCTTGGAGCCCGGCAGGGCAAAAAAGCATATTATTCGCGAATATCGCTGTGAATTTAAAAAAAACACAGGCACAGTCTCCCATGCTTGTTTTAATGTCGCCCTAGGTGGTCCAGGTCCTGGGGGCATACACAATTTATAAAAAAAAATGGAGGGGGGCCACACAACCCCCTCCTAGGGCTTATTTATGTCCCAGGGACCAACATCTCCCCAGTGCTCATGTTATTATTAAGCGGGGGCTGCCCAGACCACCCCCGTGGCCTAAGGACCACTACCTCACCGGAGCTGTAAGTAAAAAAATATATGGGGGACTGCATGGACCCCCTCGGTTCCAGGGACCACCATCTCCTCAGGGCTTTCTTTTTTTTAAAGGAGAGGGGGCTTGCAAGCCCCCTACAGGCCTTTCCTGGCCCTGGGGACCACAACCATCTCTGGGCAGGACCTTAAAAATCAAAAGAGGGGGCAGCACACCCCCCCTTCCTGGAGCCATATATGGCCCCTGGGGACCGCCTCCCCCAGGACCGGCTCCTGCGGTGTCCCGGGGAGCCCTCCCCAATACATAGCTGTTTGCTTTTGCTTGGCAGGAGCTTTGCAGCTCCCATCAAGCAAAAGCAAACAGTCCTCCTCCAGCGAGCGGGAGGTGCCAAACCGCTCATGCTGGCTGGAAGCGGAGTTTTTCAGCATCCGCAGAAACAAATTTTGCCGAAGGATGCCTGGCTGCCAGCATGACACCCACTACTTTCCGCTCGGTCACAACTTTTGGAGGTGTAGATTGTGCAGACCCAGGTGCAGGACCCTACCCTGTTGCTGCGACAGCAGATCCTCCTGAAGCAAGCAGCTGTATCGGAGGACAGATGTTCCTTCCCAGAAGTACCAAGTGCCACCCTCTCTAGGATGACTTGGGCCTGGCCGTTCCTAATACTCTTCAGACCTCGAGACAGGATAGGTAGTGGTGGGAAGGCAAACGGGAGTCGCATGTTCCACTCTAGGCTGAAAATGTCTCCACGCGAGATCCTTCGAGGGAACTCCACTGACACTGGGCATTCTTGGCCGTGTCTAAACGTGTGAGCCAAGGTTCACCTTATTGCTCAGAGATACCCTGTGCCACACCGGGTGTAGCTGCCATTTGTGGTCTGCAAAGGCGTCACCGACTTAGTTCTCCCTGGCATTTAAAGATACCCCCGGGGTCCACAATCTGGTAGACATCCTGACAATGAAGCCGCGTCTAGAGGTACCGTGCTCTCAGCACAGAACCCTGACTGCCCGGCTTGTTGTAATACAACATTGAGGTGCTGTTGTCGGTAAAGCCTCCCCTCGATCAACGTTAGGGCGGCTTGCAATGGCCCCGCAACTCCAGCGAGTTGATGTGGAGGTCCGTCTCTGCCCGAGAGCAGAGTCCTCTGATCTCCACCTCTCCTAGGTGACCTGCTCTCCAGCAGTCCGTCAGCTCTAGGTGGTGTATGGAGAGGCGTCTGCCGCTGGTCCAACTGTGGTGGAGTAGCCACCCCTGCAGAGCTTTTGCAATGTCCTCCGAAACCTGTACAGAAGCTGGCAGGTTCCCTTGGTGGTGGGCCACTGAGACTTCAGATCCCACTGCAGAGTCCCCATGTGCAATCTGACACGGTCGACGCGCAGGAAGCAGGATGCCATCATGCCAAGAAATTTCACATTTTTGCTTTGCTAATATATGACATTATTGTACTTGTCAACATATATTTTAATTCTTATTAGAACATTGGAACGTTGGTAGCTCCATTGTAAACAATGGAGTGCTCCGGGCTTCTAATGGCTGGTGTTGGACAGGCCCCACGAAGGGCTCGCTCCCTCCCCGCACGACAGGGCCCAGACACCGGCTCTCCGGGGGCTACCCGCAGAAGCAACCCACAACCCGTCCCCTCCGGGACGCCTGCTCCCGGATATCTCTGTGTCACGGGCCCGGGCCCCCGTCAGCCCCATTGCCCGGCCCAGCCGCCATCTTGGACACTGCACCACGCGGCCGCGTGGCCTCAGCTCGACCCCAACCCTGGGCCCGGCCAGGCCCCGCCATCCCGGCACCACCATCCATCCAGGAGGTGAATGGACCACTTGGCAGGCTAATGGGAGAAAGAAGTGTCGATGGCTCTCCCCCGCCAGGTGCCGATCGCCCCCAGCCTCCCCGGGTGCTGGCTCCACCCCCCTGCTGGGTGTCTGGACTCCCTCATCCCGGACCTCCCGACCTCCCAGTGCGAGGGTCCGGACATCAAAGGGCGCCAGACCTATAACCGAGGCAGCCCCAGAGCAGGAAGGCAGTTGTATCCTGGAGTCGAGAGACACCGAGAAGAACTCATCCTTGACGGACTGCTGGCGCTGCCACAGCCTTCTGCAACCTTCATCCTCGTGGGACCTGCTGGCGCTGCCGCGGCCCGTTGTACCTTCCATCCTCGTTGGGACCTGCTGGCGCTGCCGCGGCCCGTTGCCACCTACGATCTCTTCGGGACCTGCTGGCGCTGCCGCGGTCCGACCCGTCCGGCCACCGAGCTCGAGGATTGTGAGCTACCGCCGTTTCACCTCAGTACCCGTAGGTACCAAGACTGTCCCGCTACCCCCTTCCCCTACTAGAGACTAGAATTGAGAGGATCATCGTGTCCTGATCTCCTTGTATCGTACTACCTTACTTCAAGAACTGCCTATAAAAGGTGTTACTCTGATCTTCGTGTGGTGTCCATCTGTGGGGGGGGAAGTTACTTGTCTGTACGATCGCTGGAGACGGCCCTCACCGGAGGCCTCTCCCCTTGTGCTCGGCCGACCCTCCAGGTCCCCGTCTAACATTGGTGGCCAGCGGCGCGATCCGAACCAACGCGTAAACCGTACAGAGAGTAACTCACCCTACGACTAATCCACAATGACGACCAGAGAGAGCGGATCTGCAGAGAAATTCCAGATGGAAAAACTGGAAGAGTACAACCACCGAGAGCTAAAACAATTTTGCATAGAACTAGGCATTGCCACCACCGGTCTGAGCACCAAAGAGGACTTCAAACACGCCCTAGAATCCTGGGCAGAGACAAATATCGGCGGACCCCGGGACCCCGAAGCCCCGGAAACAAACACCATTCTGACGGAAGAAAGGAGAACGGATCTCTCCCGGGAAGAGATCCGAGAACGAGAGAAAAATAGACTACACGAGTTAGAGCTGGCACGGCTCAAATTAGACGGAGAATTGAAACTGGCAGAACAAAAGATGAACTTAGAACACTTACGGCTCCAAGAAGAGCGAGAGGAAAAGCCCTGTGCCTTACAGGACAAGTGGACGGGGCCCTTCAAGGTGATCGAGCGTAAGAGCCCCGTCACCTACCTCATCGACATGGAATCCCCCCGGAACCCCCTCCGGGTCCTCCACGCCAACAGACTCAAACCCCACTTCGTGCGCTCGGAGCTCAGCCTGCTGATGGCTACAGACAGTGGGGCAGAAGAGGACTCCGAGCCCCTCCCTGACCTACTGGGGGCCGGGGAAAAAGATGGTTCGGTGGACGAGGTCCAACTCTCCGAGGCTCTGACCCCGGAGCAGCGCCAAGACTGTCGGGCCCTCCTGCTGCAATTTGCAAACCTATTCTCCCTCACACCCGGGGTCACCCCCTGGTGTCTGCACGACGTGGACACTGGCGACAGTCCTCCTATCCGACACCGGCCGTACCGGGTACCAGATCGGGTACGCACCTGCATCCAAGAAGAAGTCTCCAAGATGCTCGCACTCGGAGTCATCGAACCCTCTGACAGCCCCTGGGCCAGCCCGGTTGTACTGGTCCCCAAAGCTGCGGCCCCGGGCACCACACCCGAGCTCCGGTTCTGCGTCGACTATCGGGGTCTGAACGCTGTCACCCGAACCGACGTTCACCCCATCCCCCGAGCCGACGAACTAGTTGACCGCATGGGGGCGGCCCGCTACCTAAGCATCTTCGACCTGACGGCGGGCTACTGGCAGATCGGCCTCACCCCCAGGGCACAAGAACGATCCGCTTTCTCCACCCCGGATGGACACTACCATTTCAGAGTGATGCCATTCGGCATGAAAAACGCTCCAGCCACGTTTCAACGACTTGTGAACCAGGTATTGGCGGGCCTCGAAGAGTTCAGCGCCGCATACCTGGACGACATCGCGGTGTATAGCCGCCACTGGTCAGACCACCTCCGCCACCTCCGAGGGGTCCTGCAGGCCCTCCAACGGGCCGGCCTCACAATCAAGGCCAGCAAGTGCCAAATCGGCCAGGGGTCCGTGACCTACCTCGGACACCAAGTGGGGAGCGGTCTGGTGGCCCCCCTCCAGCTCAAGATCGCTGCCATCCAGTCCTGGCGCACCCCCGTAACCCAAACCGAGGTCCGAGCCTTCTTGGGGCTCACCGGATACTATCGGCGGTTCGTAAAGGACTATGGCAGCATTGTGGGGCCCCTCACGGAACTCACATCCAAGACCAACCCAAAAACAGTCAACTGGACTCCCGACTGTCAAGCGGCCTTCGAGAGGCTGAAGGCCGCCATGTGCACCGCTCCTGTGCTCCAGGCCCCCGACTACAGCCGTGAGTTCATCGTCCAGACGGATGCCTCAGACCATGGCATCGGGGCCGTCCTCTCCCAACTGAACCCCGAGGGAGTCGACCAACCAGTGGCCTTCATCAGCAGACGCCTCCTGCCCCGAGAACAGCGCTGGAGCACCATTGAGCGAGAGGCCTTCGCAGTAGTATGGGCCCTCAAGAAGCTCCGGCCTTACCTCTTCGGAACCCACTTCCGGGTACAAACAGATCATCGGCCCCTGCAATGGCTAATGCAAATGCGGGGGGAGAACCCCAAACTATTGCGATGGTCCATCTCCCTGCAGGGGATGGACTTCACTGTGGAGCATCGCCCTGGCCAAGACCACGCCAACGCGGATGGCCTGTCCCGCTTTTTCCGCCTCGACGAGGAGAGTCCCCAAGAGGATGGGTGACTCTCCCCGCCTTCAGCTGGGGGGGACGCATGTTGGACAGGCCCCACGAAGGGCTCGCTCCCTCCCCGCACGACAGGGCCCAGACACCGGCTCTCCGGGGGCTACCCGCAGAAGCAACCCGCAACCCGTCCCCTCCGGGATGCCTGCTCCCGGATATCTCTGTGTCACGGGCCCGGGCCCCCGTCAGCCCCATTGCCCGGCCCAGCCGCCATCTTGGACACTGCACCACGCGGCCGCGTGGCCTCAGCTCGACCCCAACCCTGGGCCCGGCCAGGCCCCGCCATCCCGGCACCACCATCCATCCAGGAGGTGAACGGACCACTTGGCAGGCTAATGGGAGAAAGAAGTGTCGATGGCTCTCCCCCGCCAGGTGCCAATCGCCCCCAGCCTCCCCGGGTGCTGGCTCCACCCCCCTGCTGGGTGTCTGGACTCCCTCATCCCGGACCTCCCGACCTCCCAGTGCGAGGGTCCGGACATCAAAGGGCGCCAGACCTATAACCGAGGCAGCCCCAGAGCAGGAAGGCAGTTGTATCCTGGAGTCGAGAGACACCGAGAAGAACTCATCCTTGACGGACTGCTGGCGCTGCCGCAGCCCTGCCTTGTGAACTATCGTCCTGCCTGCTGGCGCTGCCGCGGCCTTCTGCAACCTTCATCCTCGTGGGACCTGCTGGCGCTGCCGCGGCCCGTTGTACCTTCCATCCTCGTTGGGACCTGCTGGCGCTGCCGCGGCCCGTTGCCACCTACGATCTCTTCGGGACCTGCTGGCGCTGCCGCGGTCCGACCCGTCCGGCCACCGAGCTCGAGGATTGTGAGCTACCGCCGTTTCACCTCAGTACCCGTAGGTACCAAGACTGTCCCGCTACCCCCTTCCCCTACTAGAGACTAGAATTGAGAGGATCATCGTGTCCTGATCTCCTTGTATCGTACTACCTTACTTCAAGAACTGCCTATAAAAGGTGTTACTCTGATCTTCGTGTGGTGTCCATCTGTGGGGGGGGAAGTTACTTGTCTGTACGATCGCTGGAGACTGCCCTCACCGGAGGCCTCTCCCCTTGTGCTCGGCCGACCCTCCAGGTCCCCGTCTAACAGCTGGTATAAGCCCGGAGCCCCAACATTCCAATGTTTCTTTGTTCACAGCTCTGGCTGTGAAAGGTTTCAGGGAGACCGAGGGGATTCCAATCCCCTCGCACTCCCTGAAGGCTTTGTTTTATGTATTAGAACATTCTGCCCTCCAGTGGCAGAATGTTCTAATAGCCTTATAGCCCTTCGTAGCAACGCTATACCGGCTTATAAAGTCCCTCTACTTTGTTAAAGTCCCTCACCTTCGGCTCGGGCCTTCAACGCTGCAGCGGGCCTTTAATAGCCGGGATAGCCCACTATGGCGTACTATAAGGCTATATTATTAGAACACACTCGATAAACATGTTTTAAGTACGTAACTTTTTAGGTCTCGCCTGGAAATCGCATCCGAAGGATGCGTCCAGGCTAGAGACTTATAGCTAACTGACATGGGGGAATGAAGGACAAAAAACTGTCACGAGCTTATCCTTGGCTGGATTGAGCTGCGTGCACGAGCTTTTTGCCTTCAGTATCTTTTACAATGTTTCTTTTTGTTTGTGTGAGCTTGCCTTCACTTGACAATGTTTCTTTCTTGGTGTGATCGCTTTTACTTTCGTTTCCCGTGTTAGACCCTTTTGTTTCTCGTCTCAGACCAGAGTGTGTTTGTTGTTACTGTTAGCTTTTACTTAGGGCCATTCTTTGAACAATAAATAAATATAATATTATGTTTCTTTCTGTGTTCATTTTCGTTTCCTTTCTTTCAGCATAGCGTGTTTGTTGTTACTGACTGTGTAATAATGGGCAGTGTCACAAACATGAAATAAATAGAAGTACTGTCGTGTTTGTTTGAACCTGAAATAAATCGTATTAATATTGTGTTTTTTTCTCTGTGACTTCACACGCAGCAATCAAACAGCAGCAACGAGCACATTTTAAATACATCCGTCCGACTGTGTGAAAGCAGCAGTCAAGAAGGGCGGGAACTAATGTTAGAATACAGGCGCCATTATGGCGGGGCTCAATGCAAAGTTAGCCCATGCATATGCAGGATGTTAAAAGCAACAATGAGCGCATGTTGTTTTCGACCAGAGCGCCATTATGGCGGATCTTAATGCAAAGTGAGGCCATGCACATGCAGCAAGTTAAAAGGAACAACGAGCTTATGTCGTTTTAGACCACAGTGTGTTTGTTTCACTGTTCGCTTTCATCCAGGGCCATTCTTTGAACACGAAATAAATACAATATTATGTGTATTTCGACCTTCACTTTCGTCCTGTCTTAGAGCTGAACGTGTTTATTTTTACTGACCGTTTAACAATGGGCATTTTCAACATCAAATACATACAAGTAATATCGTGTTTCTTTCTCTGTGTGATCGTGTTTTATTTTACAAATATAAAATGTGGCATACGGGAACACGTTTACTTTACATGCAAGAACATTAAATTAAGTAATCAGTTGTTTTTTTATTTACCACGGACTTCACCCGAGTGCGTAAAAGGAGCAGGCAACAGTAAGGCCATGTTACCTGTATCGTCGACTTTACTTAGGTTGTTTCTGTGTGTAATTGTGCTTTCTAGAGCGCGGGAGCCTATGTTACAACAGAGCCGCCATTATGGCGGTGCTCCAAACAAAGTGAGTGGATGTACACGCAGCAATTTAAAAGCGACAAGCATACCATGTATATGCAGCCGCTCGTTCTTTGTCTTAGAGTGCGTTTACTTTCAGTGCAATATTAAAAAAAATAAAAAAACACTGTTGATGTACTGCTTCTGTCTACACTACCCTTTTCTTGCCGTAAGCAGTTTGCTACAGACTTTCTTGAGCCTGCAGGTATCTATTTGCATGAATTCGTTTACACATTCCTTTCTCGCCCCTACAGTTATCGACATGGTGTTATTTAGTAGATGTAAACAGTCGGAAATAACAACAGCACTTCAAAACGTGCTTTGCGGCGGCACTATGTCTGCGGCGGTGCTATGTCTGCTTGTTGTAATGAGATTTAGAAATGTTGGGCTTTGGCTTTATATTCAAAGCAAAACATTACAGTAAAGAAAGTGTTCCATTATATATTAAAAGTACTGCCATTATACATAATGCAAAATAAAATAGCGCTTTTTAAATACGTCGTTGGCACCCACTTTAGAGGCCCTGATTCATATGTAAAAGAAAATGCTTTGCAGTTACATGCTGCAAAATGAAATAGTACGTTTTAAAAACGTCGTCTTTACCCCTTTAAAGGCTCGTGTTTACATGTAAAACGAAATGTTTTACAGATATAAAATGTGGCATACCTTTACTTTATACACAGCAACTAATAATCTCTGCGGCCTGTTCCTCGAAGGCCTACTTTCAAATGTCAAAGTAAATGCATGCAGCACCGGCGGACTATAGTGAGCACTTTTTGTTGTCTCTTTTATGTGTTGTAAAAAAAATGTTTCACACACAAGGTACACGTTTACTTTCAGAAACAGTTATTATTCCTGCAGCAAGTGCTCTGACACAAAAGTGCAAGGTGGCATTGATCCACTGTATTACAGTGAAAGGTCTATATAAATATATTTAATTACATTATGTGGGTAATTTTTTTTGCTTGTATTCGGGCCATAGCACACAGGCTATTTCACACCACTATTTGTTACATGTGCCACATTGCAACGCATTTGTTAATTCTGCAGACTAACATTTCTGAAATGGCGTCTGTACTTTTGCGTGTAATAAGTGCAAAATGTTCGGGATAGTTTTCACTGAATACAAAGCCCGTTTCAAAAACGTCGGCGCCATACTCCTTAAAGGCTCGTGTTTACATGGTAAAGAAAATGCTTTACAGATGTACGTGGTACACGTTTACTTTACATGCAGCAATTATAAATCTCGGCGGCATGTTCCTCGGTGGTCTAGTTTCAATGTTGAAGTAAATGCATACTTGCATTCGGGCCATAACACCCAGGCTATGTCGCACCACTTATGGTTCCATGTGTCACATAGCATCGCCTTCTTTTATTTTGGAGTTTAACATTTCTGTGATGGTGCTTCTACTTATGCGTGTAATGAGTGAAAAATGTTTGAAACAGTTTTCGCTGAATACAAAGCTGTATAAAACATAAGATACAACATTCTTCGAATAAGGCACACGTTCACTTTACATACAGCGATTATATAATTATGCGGCATGTTCCTGAAAGGCCTTCTTTCAAAAGTTAAAGTAAATGCATGTGGCCCATATTTAAAGCATCACAAACAAAAAATTCCGACAGCATTTTACCAAAATGTTTTACATCTATACATTTGCAATTTCATTTTGTGTTATATTTTCACATGCACTACTTTAAAAATATATCCATTTACAGAAAGCATCCTAGGATTTGTAGTAAACAACTGATATACATTCATTTAGCTATATGTTACAAATACGAAGTGAAACTCACAGCATGTATTAAAAGAAACGAAACTGTTTAAAACTGAAACTTACTGCATGCATTAAAAGAAACGAAACTGTTCAAAAAGGACAGTCACCTTTGCCCTTTTACTTTACATTGAAAAGAGCCAGACATGTTTTTTCGCACTTAGCCGACTTTCTCACTATCCTGAAGTATTTGTTAGTCCTGTGAGCCTTGCATTTTATTGCCTTTAACCTTTGCTATCTGATCACAGCCGATACTTACATCGGGACTTTACCAGTTGCTACACAGACCCTTACTTGCTGAGAACAACAACGTAAGTTCCGAGACCTATTTGCTTCCTACTCGACTTCGCTACTGATCTATCAATTATTTGCATTCAAAGGTAAGCTTTTTTTTACGTATTTCATTTAATATTATTCGCTGCTATTAATATACAAGCATTCAATAATTTATGAAACTCGTTCCTTTATTTAGTGGCCCGCAGTTTTGGTTTGACCTAATTGATATCCCGATATTTTGCATGCAGGTTTTATTTACGGGGAGGTAGTAGAGCCCTATATCAAAAACAAATACAAGGAGTGTGCTTTGTACTGTTAAATCATGTATGCGCGCTTGCAGGACTAAACGCCATGTTCAATAATATACTGATATGTTTGTGAGTGCTTCGAGAAGGTACAGTTCATTGCAAGCCATTTTTTCAGTTACATGATTGTGGGTCAATGTGGCATTATTGTGCAAAGTATTTCCGTAATGCTAGATGCATTTGTATAGGATGATATAATGGAGACGGAAAGGGGGTTTTCTATACGCAAAATATACTAGCTTTTAAGTCTTGCCTCCATTTCCTCTACCTTCTACCGTACGTTAATACTCGATGTTTTGGCTGCAAATATTATAATGGGCAAAATTGTTTTGCAGAATTGTAAAGTATTACACAAGGAGTGTGCTTATAATTAAGCCCATGCACACGCAGTGATTTAAAAGCAACGAGCCCGTTTTTAAATATAACCGCTCCTTGCCTGTCTTACAGCACCTTTCCTTACACTACCGTATTTAAATAAAGTCATCAGTTGCATTTTTATGTAGCACGGACTTCACTCTACTGCGTAAAAGCTGCGTGCAACAGTGAGGCCATGTCACCTGTAGCGCCAACTTACTCATGCTTATTTTTCTGTAATGTTATGCTTTCTACACGGCGGAAGCCCATTGACCCACAGGTGCCAGTATGGCGGTGCTCAATGCAAAATGAGGCAGCAGCACGCAGCAATTAATAAGCAACAATGAGCCCATTTTAAAACATACCGCCGCCTGTTGTCTGTTTTTTAGCGCCTTTGCTTACACCACCGTATTTAAATAAAGTAATTTCTAGCACTTTTAAATAGCACGGGCTTCACCCAAGTGCATGCAAGCAGCATGCAACAGTACAGCCATGTCACCCGTAGCGGCGACTTACTAATAAACAACAGCGAGTCCATTTTAAAAAATACAGCCGCTCGTTGTTTTTTTTAAAGCGCCTTTACTTACACAACAGTATTTATATAAAGTAATCTGTAACACTTTTAGATACTGCGGACTTCACCAAGCATTCAATAAATTATTTAACTCGTTACTCTATTTAGTGGCCCGCAGTTTTGGTCTGACGTAATTGATATCCCGATATTTTGCATGCAGGTTTTATTTACGGGGAGGTAGTAGAGCCCTATATCAAAATCAGATACAAAGAGTGTGCTTTGTACTGTTAAATCATGTATGCGCGTTTGCACGACTAAACGTTCAATAATATACTGATATGTTTGTGAGTGCTTCGAGAAGGTACAGTTCATTGCAAGCCATTTTTTCAGTTACATGATTGTGGGTCAATGTGGCATTATTGTGCAAAGTATTTCCGTAATGCTAGATGCATTTGTATAGGATGATATAATGGAGACGGAAAGGGGGTTTTCTATACGCAAAATATACTAGCTTTTAAGTCTTGCCTCCATTTCCTCTACCTTCTACCGTACGTTAATACTCGATGTTTTGGCTGCAAATATTATAATGGGCAAAATTGTTTTGCAGAATTGTAAAGTATTACACAAGGAGTGTGCTTATAATTAAGCCCATGCACACGCAGTGATTTAAAAGCAACGAGCCCGTTTTCAAATATAACCGCTCCTTGCCTGTCTTACAGCACCTTTCCTTACACTACCGTATTTAAATAAAGTAATCAGTTGCATTTTTATTTAGCACGGACTTCACTCTACTGCGTAAAAGCTGCGTGCAACAGTGAGGCCATGTCACCTGTAGCGCCAACTTACTCATGCTTATTTTTCTGTAATGTTATGCTTTCTACACGGCGGAAGCCCATTGACCCACAGGTGCCAGTATGGCGGTGCTCAATGCAAAATGAGGCAGCAGCACGCAGCAATTAATAAGCAACAATGAGCCCATTTTAAAACATACCGCCGCCTGTTGTCTGTTTTATAGCGCCTTTGCTTACACCACCGTATTTAAATAAAGTAATTTCTAGCACTTTTAAATAGCACGGGCTTCACCCAAGTGCGTGCAAGCAGCATGCAACAGTACAGCCATGTCACCCGTAGCGTCGACTTACTAATAAACAACAGCGAGTCCATTTTAAAAAATACAGCCGCTTGTTGTTTTTTTTAAAGCGCCTTTACTTACAGAACAGTATTTATATAAAGTAATCTGTAACACTTTTAGATACTGCGGACTTCACCAAGCATTCAATAAATTATTAAACTCGTTACTCTATTTAGTGGCCCGCAGTTTTGGTCTGACGTAATTGATATCCCGATATTTTGCATGCAGGTTTTATTTACGGGGAGGTAGTAGAGCCCTATATCAAAATCAAATACAAAGAGTGTGCTTTGTACTGTTAAATCATGTATGCGCGCTTGCACGACTAAACGTTCAATAATATACTGATATGTTTGTGAGTGCTTCGAGAAGCTACAGTTCATTGCAAGCCATTTTTTCAGTTACGTGATTGTGGGTCAATGTGGCATTATTGTGCAAAGTATTTCCGTAATGCTACTTGCATTTGTATAGGTTTGATATAATGAAGACGGAAAGGGGGTTTTCTATACGCAAAATATACTAGCTTTTAAGTCTTGCCTCCATTTCCTCTACCTTCTACCGTACGTAAATACTCGATGTTTTGGCTGCAAATATTATAATGGACAAAATTGTTTTGCAGAATTATAAAGTATTACACAGGGAGTGTGCTTATAATTAAGCCCATGCACACGCAGTGATTTAAAAGCAACGAGCCCGTTTTTAAATATAACCGCTCCTTGCCTGTCTTACAGCACCTTTCCTTACACTACCGTATTTAAATAAAGTAATCAGTTGCATTTTTATTTAGCACGGACTTCACTCTACTGCGTAAAAGCTGCGTGCAACAGTGAGGCCATGTCACCTGTAGCGCCAACTTACTCATGCTTACTTTTCTGTAATGTTATGCTTTCTACAGGGCGGAAGCCCATTGACCCACAGGTGCCAGTATGGCGGTGCTCAATGCAAAATGAGGCAGCAGCACGCAGCAATTAATAAGCAACAATGAGCCCATTTTAAAACATACCGCCGCCTGTTGTTTGTTTTATAGCGCCTTTGCTTACACCACCGTATATAAATAAAGTAATTTCTAGCACTTTTAAATAGCACGGGCTTCACCCAAGTTCGTGCAAGCAGCATGCAACAGTACAGCCATGTCACCCGTAGCGTCGACTTACTAATAAACAACAGCGAGCCCATTTATAATACAGCCGCTCGTTGTTTTTTTTAAAGCGCCTTTACTTACACAACAGTATTTATATAAAGTAATCTGTAACACTTTTAGATACTGCGGACTTCACCAAGCATTCAATAAATTATTAAACTCGTTACTCTATTTAGTGGCCCGCAGTTTTGGTCTGACGTAATTGATATCCCGATATTTTGCATGCAGGTTTTATTTACGGGGAGGTAGTAGAGCCCTATATCAAAATCAAATACAAAGAGTGTGCTTTGTAGTGTTAAATCATGTATGCGCGCTTGCACGACTAAACGTTCAATAATATACTGATATGTTTGTGAGTGCTTCGAGAAGCTACAGTTCATTGCAAGCCATTTTTTCAGTTACGTGATTGTGGGTCAATGTGGCATTATTGTGCAAAGTATTTCCGTAATGCTACTTGCATTTGTATAGGTTTGATATAATGAAGACGGAAAGGGGGTTTTCTATACGCAAAATATACTAGCTTTTAAGTCTTGCCTCCATTTCCTCTACCTTCTACCGTACGTAAATACTCGATGTTTTGGCTGCAAATATTATAATGGGCAAAATTGTTTTGCAGAATTATAAAGTATTACACAGGGAGTGTGCTTATAATTAAGCCCATGCACACGCAGTGATTTAAAAGCAACGAGCCCGTTTTTAAATATAACCGCTCCTTGCCTGTCTTACAGCACCTTTCCTTACACTACCGTATTTAAATAAAGTAATCAGTTGCATTTTTATTTAGCACGGACTTCACTCTACTGCGTAAAAGCTGCGTGCAACAGTGAGGCCATGTCACCTGTAGCGCCAACTTACTCATGCTTATTTTTCTGTAATGTTATGCTTTCTACAGGGCGGAAGCTCATTGACCCACAGGTGCCAGTATGGCGGTGCTCAATGCAAAATGAGGCAGCAGCACGCAGCAATTAATAAGCAACAATGAGCCCATTTTAAAACATACCGCCGCCTGTTGTCTGTTTTATAGCGCCTTTGCTTACACCACCGTATATAAATAAAGTAATTTCTAGCACTTTTAAATAGCACGGGCTTCACCCAAGTGCGTGCAAGCAGCATGCAACAGTACAGCCATGTCACCCGTAGCGTCGACTTACTAATAAACAACAGCGAGCCCATTTATAATACAGCCGCTCGTTGTTTTTTTTAAAGCGCCTTTACTTACACAACAGTATTTATATAAAGTAATCTGTAACACTTTTAGATACTGCGGACTTCACCAAGCATTCAATAAATTATTAAACTCGTTACTCTATTTAGTGGCCCGCAGTTTTGGTCTGACGTAATTGATATCCCGATATTTTGCATGCAGGTTTTATTTACGGGGAGGTAGTAGAGCCCTATATCAAAATCAGATACAAAGAGTGTGCTTTGTACTGTTAAATCATGTATGCGCGGTTGTATGACTAAACGCCATGTTCAATAATATACTGATATGTTTATGAGTGCTTCGAGAAGCTACAGTTCATTGCAAGCCATTTTTTCAGTTACATGATTGTTGGTCAATGTGGCATTATCGAGCAAATTAATTAAACGGCCAATGATGGCACCTTACTCTATAAATAAAAATATATGAAGTTTGCATATACTTTCTTCATATAACATAAGTAAACGCACGTGCTGTTCTACTAATATATGCATAAAATAACTTTATGCATTCAAAAATCCAATGCCCGGCAACTATTAACTTCTCTTATTTTTCAAAATTACTTCTTCAAAAATAGTTATAGTAGTCGCGTCTGCTGGTTAAGGAATAAAGTAATGGAAAGCAGGTGTTTTATTATCTAAAAAACTAGCATAATAAGAACTTTACTCTATCAAGTCTTCTAGTGGTTAATTTTCACCTACCTACTACCGGATGCCTTTCTGCCCTTTGCCGATCACGTACACATTTTAATTCGGCCTTAATCGTCTGCTACAACCATTAGCACCAAGTGTTCAGGAAAGGGCCCCGGGATATTGCTAACTGCTGTAACAGTCTTTAAGTCTTTACTGTCCTATTTTAACGTTTGTCTAAAAGGTACTCGGCGCCATAAGGCTGGCGCCCGGGCTGATTTGTTTCAATGTAACTTTTCAGCCACTCTAAAACACATTGCAAACAGTTAACTATTAAGTTACCGAGCACTGTTGTTAGTCAATCTGGCCATGCTTATTCACCTACTACCCACTTCCAGACCTCCTTTTCGAATGTAAAAAAGTTCCAGTAGACATAAAATGTGCAGGTCCATATTCATGCATAATATTTCTCGGAAAAATAAAGTATTACACAGGGAGTGTGCATTATTAAGCCCATGCACACGCAGTCATTTAAAAGCAACAACGAGCCCGTTTTAAAATATACCTGCTCCTTGCCTGTCTCACAGCACCTTTCCTGAGACTACCGTATTTAAATAAAGTAATCTGTAGCACTTTTAAATAGCGCGGACTTCACCTAGGTGCGTGCAAGCCGCATGTGACAGTGCAGCCATGTCACCCGTAGCATTGACTTAAACATAGTTCTTTCTGTATATTATTGTGCTCTTGTTTTTTTTTTTTTATTTCCCAGCCCCGAACAAAATTATGTATCAGAGCACTTTACATATAGGCAGCCCCCACCCCCCACCCCTCTGCATGCGCACACACAGGCGACCGCATGCTCTCGCAGGCACACGGCAGACACTCGCTCACACACAACCCCCTCCCCCACAGTCACACACACGCACTCCAGACACATACACACGCGCGTGACCCCCATTCCCACCACTTACCTGGCTCTTTCGGCGTGTTCAGTGTCTCATCGCTCCACTTCTTCCTCGGCGGCGGCGGCTGTGGCGCCGGGCGGGTCTTCCTGCTGGATTGCAGGCCCCGCCCCCGTCTCAGACAAAAGTGCCTGACTTCCGTTTTTATTTAAATGTTTTCCATTCCTGCTGCCAACCTGTGGCAGTATGGAATATTATTACTCTTTCCTAAATTGTTAAGGTGTACCCGTAGAAGTGCAGGTAATTGCTGAAAAAGCAGAACGGGTGTTTTTGAATAGCCACAAATGTAACTCAGTTACCCTGTTTCCATTGCATGGGCTTGAGTTTGGTGTTGGCATTACTGAGAAGGCTCGTCTACTCCTCTTAGTGTCTTGTTCAGAGGTATAGGTTGCACGTACATTGTGCGACTTTTTGCCTTAGTAATCCGATCACAAACTTTTTAAATGTAGAAATTACACGAGAGCGCCAACTATCTTTGTGAATTATTTCCCCAAAGTGCACGCTACTTGGATATAGCGACAAACTCATCTCTTGCCTTTGCACCAGGCAAGATGGATGCATTTTCAAAGCACCGCCCATTGAAACTCGCTTCTCACTAAAGGAGCCATGTATTTGTGCCCCTGGTGTTAGCAGACCTGAAAGCGCTATTCACCCACAGCAGGATGCAAATGCGCATCTCAATGCATCCATTCATGCTGCCACTTGGACAGTATAGGAACATTCTGAAACAGGTTTTAATCTAGAAAATTAACTGAAAATCTTCTGTGGAATACAGTGGAAAAAACTCTAGATGTGCAAGATGCATGACTGACTTGCATGTCTCCTTCAATGAAGCAAATCATTCTGAGGTGCGTGCTAGACTGGCCTCTATCATTTTCCCCCAACATTTTTTACAGCATTTATCTGTCCAGGCAGGAGAATTGTGCAGTGACCCAGATTAGTGGTATGGGATATTTATTAAAGACTAGCTGGAATCTTGCCTGCCTCAACCTGTGGCACTAGTATGCAAGAGGGCTCAAGTCAACTGATCCGGGTCTCCTAGCTATTGGCATTGTAAATCACAATGCCTTTTCTACATTTTTAAAAAAAATGCATTGTCCTTTGCAATGTCAATAGCTCAAACTCACATGAATGCGAGACGTATTGTATAAGTTTGTTATAATGAAGACGGAAAGCGAGTTTTCTATTGCGCAAAATATAGTAGCTTTTAAGCCTTGCCTCCATTTCCTTTACCTTCTTCCGTACCTAAATGCTCGATGCTTTGCCTGCAAATATTATATTCGGTAAAACTGTTGTTCAGAAAAATAAAGTATTACACAGGGAGTGTGCATTATTAAGCTCGTGCACATGCAGTGATTTAAAAGCAACAACGAGCCCGTTTTAAAATATACCTGCTCCTTGCCTGTCTCACAGCACCTTTCCTTAGACTACCATATTTAAATAAAGTAATCTGTAGCACTTTTAGATAGCGCGGACTTCACCTAGGTGCGTGCAAAACGCATGTAACAGTGCAGCCATGTCACCCGTAGCATTGACTTAAACATAGTTCTTTCTGTATATTATTGTGCTCTTTGCAACGTAAGAGCCCATATACACAGGTCATTTGGCAAGGCTAAATGCAAATTGAGCTGATGTTCATGCAGCAATTAATAAGCAACGTGGAGTCCATTTTAAAATACAGCTGCTCGTTGCCTGTCTTAGAGCGCCTTTGCTTAGACCACCATAATTAAATAAAATAATCTGTAGCATTTTTATATAGTGCTTACTTTACTCGAGTACGTGAAACCAGTATGCAACAGTGAGGCAATATTACAACATAGCCGGCAGTATGGCAGGACTGAAATAGATGTCATTCTTTCTTTCAGGCCCCCATAATTGCATTCAAGACATACATAACACCAGTTCTCAGTACATGCTTTACCAGCCACATATACTACCAACAATTAGTGTCTTTTTTACCAAACACAAACATCACCACCTGGCAGTACACATTTTCATCAGGAACACACATTATTAGTTCTTAGGACATGCTTTTACCAAGCACACATGAACAAATGGCAATGCCCACTTCCAACAAGCACACACACCACCAGCCATCACAAAATGCTTTCATCAGGTATATACCAACAGCTGGCAGTACACACTTCCACCATGCATAAACACCACTATCCATCAATACATGCTTTCACCAAGCAAAACCCACCAGCTGACAGTACACACTTTCACCAAACACACACACACCAGCCATCAATATGCAATTTTTACATGCACACACACCACCAAACATAAATGTATACATCATTTGATGACATATTTAGAATCAACTATGGTAGCAATCACAGTATGGTGCACCTTAGTTTTAAATATATTCATCTAAAATGCAGCATTACTCTTGCAACAAAAATAAATACACATTTTTTGTAACTTCTATTTATACACTTTTTTGACATTTGGTGTTAAAATATTTAGCAATGCCAGTAGCTAAAATATTAATTAACATGACACATATTGCATTATAAATGCAAGTATTTTGAGCTGTCAGGCGTTTTTTCATGCTATGAATAATGACCACTAACATGTTTTATTATGTTAGAAGCTGACACTGCACTCTTCACTAGGCATACAGCACCATCTGTCAGTCATGCCTTTACGAAAAAAAACACCAAAACAGCCTTCAGTACATGCTTTCACCAGACACACATCAACAACTGAAAGTGCATACTTCAACTAAACAGACAAACATTCAGTTATCAATGCACGATTTCTACAGGCACACAAATCACCAACTAGCCATGCATGCATTATTTAACACAATTATAATTTACTAATATAGCAATTGCAATATGACACACCTTACTTTTACACTTACTTATGTAAAGCACAGCATGTCACCATTGCTACAAAAACATAAATACACATTTTTAGCCCTGCTATTTCTATACTTCTGTTGCAGTAGGAGTCCAAATATTTAGCAATGCAAATACTTCAAACTTAATTAACATAAAACATATTGCATTCAAAATGCTACTGTTTTAAACTGTTATGAAATTTCCATTGAAAAATAATAACCATCTATGTATGATTATTATTTTATGAGAATGCAAAGCCTAACATTATAGAGGAGAGAGTAATTGAACAATATATAATTATGCTAAGGACTAATATGTAGGCAACCTAAAAGCATCAGCATAGCTATATATACAATAGGATGCTACTTACATATACTTCTAAATGATAAAGAATGTATTAATAATGCTGTATATAATAACGTTTGTGCAATTGTGAACAGCAATGATCTCCAAGTAAATCTACAAGATGCTTGATATATCTATATAAAAAATTATACAAAAGTTTATTATAACATTTTGGTATCATCCTGTTAAATATGTTTCTTAAAATATATGTTCTTTAACATACATATTGTTTTAATGCTATTGTATAACAAATAAATAATATATACATATTATTAATTATATATAACATATTACTTTGTATTACAGGTCCTGCAAAAGAAGAAGAAATCAATAAGGTAAAGATCTATTTTTTTATTGTTATTATCATTTAAAAGCCGACCTATAAATCACAATACTATAGTTATTATTTGTACAAAAAAGTAACTATACAATATATCTAGTAAGTACACACATATTGTAAAATATTAACATACAAATAACCTTTTGTAAATATAAAATAATGCATAATAGCATACAAGCTCAATACCATCAAGGCCATGAAAAGTTTTCTATACATTCAAGAGGCAAACAATGCCTTCCAAATAGTACCTTCGCTATTATTCACAACCAAAATAAATTAGCAAATATATGGGATGCAGAAGATTTACATAATATAATGGATCTTGGAAATGCATTATATTTAGAGATGCATTCAATCAATAAACAGGATTATATGCATCCTGATGATCTGCCTAAATATATTACACATGGAAATGATATTTATGCAATTAAATTAGGAGAAGCTTACTATGGTAATATATTTACACATTTTGATTTGATATATCCAGACATACAAGAAGCATTAAATTTATCAATAACAGCTTCTGGAGTATTGCTTTGTATGGATGTCTATGTTATATCTATTTTTAAAAATGAAGATAGCTATTTTGTATTTGATTCACATAGCCGGAATGAGACTGGAATGCCACAACATGATGGCACATGTGTACTACTTAAAAAAAAAACTTTTCAAGAAGTAATTCATTATATTAAAAATTTAGCAAATAGCATAAAACCATTTAATGCAGTAGATGTCCAATTTGAATTAACACCAATAAATATTCGAAAAATACTAAAGACATCATTTGAACGTGCATTAAAACTAGAAGAAAAAAAGTCACAAAAAACAACAAATTTTTTTGTACATAAAGCAGACATTTATGTACAACAAAATAGCAATAACAACGAAAATGTTGAAGCATCAACATCAACGTTACAAAAAAAACATACAGAAAATACTACAAATACAGAAGTAGCAAAATCATCCTTAAATACATTATCTGAAACGGCTACTTTAATAAAAACAGCAACAAAAAGACCTTTCACCAAAAAAAAAATAGTAAACGTTGTAAAAAACAGAAAATAATTCTTCTTAGCAAAGAAATAGAACTTACTGAAGACTTGCAAAATATTAAAAAAGATAAAAAGAAAATCTCAAAAAATAAAACTAGTGAACAAGAGTTAATTTTAAAAGAGCAATTACTATCGAATATAACATTAGATACTAGCAAAAGTAAAGTCAGTAATGTTACTGCAAAAAAATCTGAAAATAGTCATATACAACAACTCTCTGACAAGGCATTAGATGTTAATAATATAAGCATTATTACTAATGAGCATACAGATAGTAGCAAGTTAATAGAAGTAAATAATCGCATTTTAAATACAAAATTTCAAGAAAATGAACTACATAGCTTATATATTTGCAATATTATATTTGCTGTACTTTACAACAAATTAACATTTATGAAAAACTGGTCCATACAAGAGATACATAATATAATGCAACTTGGGGAAAAAATGTATGAAGACATGCTGATGTTTTATAATAGACAAAATATAGACATAAATGATATACCTAAATACATTAAATATAATAATACAACATATTCAATTCAGCTTAAAAAAAACAAATACATATAATTTTACAGAATAATACTTTACAAAAAAACATAACATTAGCTTTACAAAATACATTAACTACATATAATTCTGTCATAATGTACTTGAATAAAATAGTATTTGTTATTACCAAACAAGATAACAACTACTTTACTTACTATTTGAGTACAACATCACAGAGTAAGGAAACGCATAATTGCACAACTATACTTTTACATACTACAACAATAACACATTTAGTGCAACATATAACAATGCTTTCAAATAACATTTTACCCCTAAATCATGAATCAATATCACTAACTATTATACCAATTACTATTAATGCAATACTTAAAAGTTCTTTTCAAAAAGGTCAAAGGAGACTAATTACACAAAATAAAAAAAAGGACTTACACATATGGTAATACATTATAGTGCTACATTAGCATCTGAAGCTATACCTGTTATTCCTATAGATATTGAACTAAATGTTACTAACAAAAATGATAATATTAGTTTACAGCAAACAAATGAAATAGAACATATTATAAGGCCTAATATTTTTAATGAATACTCTGAAATACAAGAACTTACTATTAGCCAAACAAAAATTAATGTTACTTCCGTTGAAAATGTGGCATTACATGCAAGACAAAATACAAATATTAATCAATCAATTACAAAGTATATTATAGATAACTTTATTAATCAAATCCATTATGGGCCTGAATATATATGCACTATTTGTAACCAAATGTGGCATAAAGAAACAGTTAGAAATATCTGCAATATAATACACAACAAGACTTTTATATTATGTAATATCAGTAACCAGGAAAGTAATTATATATGTAATACATGCTATAAGTACATTATGCAAAATAAAATTCCACCATGTTCAGTTTATAATGGCATGAGTTTCCCTGATATACCACCTGAATTACATTTGTATGAGTTAGAAGAAAGATTAATATCTCCAAGAATACCTTTTTTGCAAATTAAAACACTGCCACGTGGATTTCAAAAATCCTTAACAGGTGCTGTAGTAAACGTTCCAGCCGATGTTATGACCACTATTACAATATTACCAAGGCAAATGAGTGATACTATGACAATACCAATAAAATTAAAAAGAAAATTACAGTATAAATCATACACACATTATGAAAATGTAAGACCAAATATAGTTAAAAGAGCAGCTTCATGGTTAGCATACAATAGTGATTTGTTTAAAGAATATGAAGTAACTATAAATTCAGATTGGGAATATGTTCCAATTGAAACAAATACTATACAAACATCTGATAGTAGTAATGATTCAAGTAGTACAGATAACATGCCTGTAGGCAATTTAGATACATTATTAACTAATGAAACAATAACAGACGATAACATAAATGTATTAAATTTAGCACCCGCTGAACATAATACACCACGTGGATTATATGAGGATAAAGATTCTGAATATTTAGCATTTCCTACAATATTTTGTGGGAAACGTAGAACAGCTAATAAAGATAGACATGTATCAGTACATTATAGTACAATATGTAAAGTAGAATTACGTAGTTATGATAAGAGAGTAGCTAATAATATAACAAATATGTTTTTCAAATTGAAAAAATTGCAAATTAAACAAATACAAGATAAAATCTTTATATCACTTAGAAGACATTTTACTGATGGCAAAGTAATTACAGTAAAAGACATAAAAGAAAATTTACAAACTATATTGCACTTTAATGAGGGATACAAAATATTAAAAACAATACGGAGCTCTCCTCCTTACTGGGAAAATTGCAAACGTGATTTGTTTGCTATGATAAGACAATTGGGCATTCCAACTTTTTTTTTTACTTTGTCTGCAGCAGAAAAAAAATGGTATCACTTAATTAATATACTGTTACGTGTAAAGAAACTTAAAGAATGCACTAGAGAAGAGTTCAAAAGTATGTCTTGGGAAAGTAAATGTAGTTTAATACAACAAGATCCTATAACATGTGCACGACACTTTGATTATCAAGTAAAAAAATTATTTAACTGCATTTTATTGGACAAGAGTAATCCAATAGGTAAAATATCAGATTATTTTTACAGAGTTGAATTTCAACAAAGAGGATCCCCACATATACATGCTTTACTTTGGGTAAATAATGCACCACAGTATAGCATAGACAAAGATGACAAAGTTATATCTTTTATTAACAAACATATAACTTGTCACAAAACAGAAGAACTGTCCTTTGAATGTTTACTTCCATTGCAGAAACATGGACATACTAAAAATTGTCGTATAAAACATAAAAAAATATGCAAATATCAATACCCAAAATATCCTATGCCATGTACTAAAATATTAAAGCCATTACAATTAGATAAAAAAGATACAATTGCAAAGCAACAAATTGATATTATCTATTCTACTATGTCCTCAGAAAGCTTTCCACATAACACATATGAAGAGTTTCTACACAAAATAGAATTAACAGAAGAGCAATATATAAAATGCATACGCTTACAAATTAACAAAACAACTATATTTTTGCAAAGAACACCAGCTGAATCTTTTATTAATAATTACAATAGAATAATATTACAGGCATGGCAAGCTAACATAGATATACAATATGTCTTAGATGCATATGCTTGTGCAGTATATATTGTATCATATTTGAGTAAATCTCAGCGAGGATTAAGCAAAATAATAGCACAAGCCGCAAAAGAAGTGTCTCATAATGTAAACATTAAAGAGCAATTAAAGCATATTGGAAACAAATTTTTGAATTGCACTGAAATTAGTGCACAAGAAGCTGCTTATCTAATACTACAAATGCCATTACGGAAAAGCTCTAGATCATTTTTATTTATCAATACAAGCTTACCAGACAAACGAACTTACTTAATGAAAGACATGCATACAATAAACATGATGCCAGAAACATCAACAAAAGTACAACTTGATAATATAATTAATAAGTATAGCAAACGACCAATAACATTAGAAAAATGTACTTTGGCTGATTATGCATCTAAATATAATATAGTACCAAAGAGTAAAATAAAAAAAGTACAAAACAGTTATGATAATTTACTGTTAGAAACAAACTTTTATAGTTCTGATGATGAGGAACTTGAAATAAATGAATTAATTGCCAATGAAACTACTGAAAAATACACTTGCCGTAAAAAAACTAAAATAATACGATATCGCAAATTTAATAAAATTAATGAGCCTGAAGACTATTACAGAGAATTATTGATGCTTTTTTACCCCTGGAGAATAGAAAGTAATATAATTTCAGACAAAGATACATACTACGAAAGATACTTGGAGTTACAAACAGAAATTGATAATAATTATTCCTTATATAACAAGCAACATATAATACCCTTTAATGATGAAGAACATAATAATGACAATATACTGATATCACCAGCATCACCAGCAGAACAGATACCAATAGATGACAGTGAAATACATGCACATAATAATCATGATGTAAACTATGACTTGTCACTAGATTTAGGAGTTAGAAGTACAACAGAAGAAGATTTACTGGTAAATAATTTATTACCTGAAGAAGAATACAATTACATAATGCAAAATTTAACATCTGAGCAACTAAATTTTGTATATCACCATTTAAATTGGCTGAAGACTCAAACAACAAATTTCTTTACTTTTTGTACTGGCGGTGCAGGAGTAGGTAAAAGTTTTCTTATAACTGCACTTTATCAAACATTACTGAGATACTACAATACTAAAGCAGGAGAAAATCCAGACAATATTCATATCTTGCTTACTGCACCAACAGGACAAGCAGCACATAATATTAATGGACAAACTTTACATAGCACATTCAAAATTCCAATCTCACAAACTTTATCATATAAACAATTAACACATGAAAATAGAGCAGCACTACAAAGCAAACTAATGCATTTAAAAGTATTAGTTATAGATGAAATTTCAATGGTAGGAACAAATATGCTCACTTTCATACACAATAGAATGCAAGAAATAAAAGCCTCAAACAATCCTTTTGGAGGAATTTCTATATTAGCTATTGGAGACTTTTACCAATTGAAACCAGTTTTTGATTCATATATATTTGAAAATTCAAGACACATGTATGCACCATTGAGTACAAACTTGTGGCAAACAAATTTCAAATTATATGAACTTACTAAAATAATGCGACAAATAAATGATTTACCATTTGCAGAAATGCTTAATAGACTAAGAATAGGTGAACATACTAATGATGATATACAAACATTAAAGACTCGCGAAATACAACCTGACTTACATATAATAAAATCAATACCATATATCATGGGTACAAATAAAGAGGTAGATGAAATTAATGATATTGTTTTACAAGAACACATGAAACATTATCCTATGTACATAACAATAGCAATAGATACAGTAGCAGGAGACCTAACTGCAATAGCAAAAGAAGCAATACTAGAAAGATTACCTACAAATGCAACACAAACAATGAATTTGTCAAAGACATTACATATTGCCATAAAATTAAGATATGATCTAACTTCAAACATTAATGTTAATGATGGTTTAACTAATGGTGCAACAGGCATAGTTGAGTATGTAGATTGTATAGATGATATCCCAATTATTATTTGGATAATGTTTGACAATCAGAAAATAGGTACACAGACAAGACAACAAAACAAACATCTATATCATACAAATATTTCTAATGCTTGGACACCAATATTAAAAATTTCTCGTCAATTTCAATACAGCAAAAAATGTATAACTATTATACGAAAACAATTCCCAATACGACAATCATCAGCACGTACTATACATAGAACACAAGGACAAACAATAGAACCATTATATATACATTTTAATAACATCAAAACACATCATTTACATTATGTAGCAATTAGTCGTGCAAAATCATTGAAAAATATATATTTGAAAAATTTCAATGAAAATAAGATAGCAACACACTATAAAGTACATGAAGAACTGCTACGCTTAAAAACAGACATGATATTAGAAATATCTATAACACAAATAGCACAATATAGCAAATACTTCACAATAATAACACATAACATAAGATCACTACAAAAACATTTCAAATCAATGAAAGCTGATAATAACATATTAAGTGCTGACATATTATGCTTAACTGAAATTAATATAACACACAAAACACCTAGCAATACATATAATATAGATCATTATAATTGTGTAATATTTGACAATTTTTCCAATAGACAAACAAAACATGGAATTGCAATCTATTCCCAAAAACCAATAATTATAAATCCAATATTTACTACAACACAACAAGTTGACATTCTGACAATAACACAAACAATAAACAACATAAATTACTTAATAGTATTTGTGTACAAACAACCCAAAGTGCCAACAGAAACCTTTTTAGCAATATTAACAACGACAATGAATGCCTACCCACACCATAAATATATAATAATGGGTGACTTTAATATTGATTTACTTCAAACAACACACAATGCTAAATTACTTTTAAGTCACATGTTAACACATTTCAATTGCGAACAAAGAATAACAACAGCTACAACAGACTACAATTCTTTATTAGACCACATTTTTACAAATACATGCTTTATAAATTGTGGCACATTAGAATCATATTACAGTGATCACAAACCAATATGGATAGCTATTTAAATAAATGCATTACATCACTGTCTGTATATATTCATCTGACAACATTATCTACCATTCTAACTTAATGAATTATATTTTACAGATGATTTCTATTGAAGAACTCAAAGACGACAGACAAGTTGATGCCAAACCATATCAAAAAGGAGTTCGTGTCAACGTTATACAATGTTCATCCAAAACTTACTACAGAAACGCCAAAAATGAGAATAAAGTATTGTACCACATGTCATTAGCAGATGAAACTGGATGTATTAAATCAACTTGTTATAACGAAGAATACTATCATCAAACAAAAGAACAAAATGGACTGATGATTCGAAATTACATTGTAAAAGATGGTATAATATTAATAACAAAAAAAACAAAAATTGCAAGAATGCCTCCACTGTCTATTTCCCAATCTCTTATCCAGGAAGCACAGTATATTTTAAATCCAATGGCACCGCCACTGTCTCCTATTAAGGCTGTACGCGAGGCTGCCGTGAAAACACTACTAAGTGTATCTGGAACAGTAACAGAGGTAAGATGCAAGAAAATTATTTTGCTACTACTATAACATTTGACATTTTTTCTCCATTGTAATGCAAAAAAATTTCTTTAACAAAATGCCTATATATAACTGTTCACTATGCAAATGTACTTATAATCCTAGTATGATACATATGTATGAATAATTTGCACTGTACATGCTATCCTATATGAAAATAATATATAATATTCAATGTTATTTTCGACTCTTTTTACCAATATATTCAGAAAAATAAATTTAAAAATAGAGCCAATTCATACTTATTATAAGGTAAGTAAAGCGCTTTACATATGTTTGTGTTTCCTAAAAAAATACATTCTAGAGAAAAAATTTAATTAGTACTCTTACCCAAAAAATTTCTATAACATTCAATATAACTATCACATTGCTTACTTGCAAACAATTTCCAGAACAAAATAAATGTTTTAAAAATAACAATTAACTACCAAGTATAAGGTAAGTAAAGCGCTTTATATATGCTTGTATCTCTAATAAATATGCATTCCTAAAAACAAATTGCATTTGCAATATTCTACTACACAATTTCTTCTATAACGCTTACTATAGCTATAACAATGCTTACTAGCAAACAATTCTAAACAAATTATACTATTTGACAGTAACAATTAACTACCAAGTATAAGGTAAGTAAAGCATTTTACATTTGATAGTAATTGCTGTTAGTATAAAATGCCAAAAAAATACCAATATGCTAATGCTTTCTGCATACAATTATTTTATCAGTACAAAATACATATTAAGACTATTTTGTACTAAAAACTTTAATACAATGTTTACAAATATACAGCAACAATCAATTTAAATAATAAGGTAAGTAAAACACTTTAAATATGATAGTAGCACATTTATTTCAATAGTAAGGTAAGTAAAGCACTCTAAAGCAATGTTTACAAATATACAGCAAGAATCAATTTAAATTATGAGGTAAGTAAAGCACTTTAAATATGATAGTAGCACATTTATTTCAATACTAAGGTAAGTAAAGCACTCTAAATATGATAGTCTTGATAATACAAATACAATAAGAGCAAAACAACAAATCGCAACTAAGTATACGGTGAGTAAATAATTTACAGATAAATATTGATTGCTTAAACACAAATGCTATGCCTTTACGAAAATGTAATCTACAACTAATAAAAATGTGTAAAACAGATTTATTCAATTAAAAGAATACATATATATGACTGCATTAACTCAATAATAAAAAAAACATTTTTAAAATTGCAGATTGAAGATACAAGAACTATAATCGCTAAAGGACAAGAAACAAAAATAAGGAGCATCACAATAAAAGATGCTACCGACTCCGTTAAGATAAGTCTGTGGAGAGAAGCAACAGACTTTATTTTTCATCTTGGAACCTATGTACAGCTGACTCATATGACTGTACACGAATTTAACAGAGAAAAAATATTGAATACGACAAGACATACCACAATACAAGTAAGTGAAATTTGTAAACTATCCAATACAAAAATGCTTTGTTTTTTAACTTTTTTTTCCACAGAAATTGTTTTTTTCAGGCCAGATGACAATATGTACAAATGTATTTTTTGGATAAACTACATAAAGTTTGTATTTACTATAAAAATCGAACATAACAAAGAAAAACATACTTTAGCTTCATAGCTACTATAACACATTCCTCCCCACTGCTGCACTGTCTATTAGAACTAGTGCTGAATACACGTTCAATAGTCGTGCGCAGCACTAGGGAGGTAGCGCTGCTGACAACCATTGCCCGTCAGCAACACTTAAGGTGTCAAAGCAATAAATATTTACAAATTCACAAATACCAATTTACTAATGGCCATTCATTTCAATCAGCATTAAAGCTCATAAAAATGAAACGCCATTATTAATCGAGTATTATGAATTGCAGATACAAATTTCAAACCTGCAAGGAGTGTCACTTAAACATCCTGTAGAACACCCATAAAAAACTAAAATACGATAGCCCAAACATATATGCAATAACAGCAGGTTTGCATATCTTACCATAAGTGTACATGCACATAATGCATGCACACTATTTTGGTATTTTACAATTAAAGAAATTTAATAGTAAAATACCAATTCAATTAGACATCTAAAAACTAGAGGCATATACATCTAAATGCCTCAAAATCTAAAATAACTTAATTGTTATTTTACTAAATCAATAAAATGTCAAATACATTTTTGATGATTCAGTAAAATAATGCCCCAACATACCTGTGACATGTGTACCAATATATAAAGACTAAAAGATTGCCACTATGTCAATAACATAAAAAGGCAACCTGCAAGTACCTCTATTTATAATATTAACTTTTCATTTAGAAATGCTACAAAAGTATATAAATGTTTTTCTACAACTTAATGTACTGCATTTATAAAACTTGCATATATTAATAAAATAATGCAAATGTAATACAATAATTGTTTTTTAAAACAATTTTCCAATAGGTTGTACAACCTCCAAAGGAAACAATTTTCGTCACCTTATATGGAGTTGAAAAAAAATTACAGGAAAATACTACCATGACAGCTCAAGTGGGAACAAACGAAACTTTACAGTCAATAGACATTGTGAATATTGCTTTGATGGACTACTTACGAATAGAACCAGATACTGAAAACTTTGAGGATTCTTTGATGGCATATCTACCCATTAAGCTAAAAGTTTTGTTTTGCAATGGATGCATAACTGATGTGCTTGAAGAAATATAAGGAAACACCAACAACAACAAAAGCTTTTCTTAAAATGCTAATAATTGTTTTCTTGCCTAGAAAGCTTGACACATGTTTATTTTCATACTTGAAGTCATTCTTGAAAAGTAATTTAAAATGACACTAATACAAAGAAAACTATTTTGGCATATAACTGTACTTTTATATAGTGCACTTTATTAAGAGTGTAATACTTTTACAATTGTTTCTTAAAAAACTATGTTCTCCAAAAAAAAACAGTAATAGAATACAACACCATTACAATGTTTGCACAATATATTTGTGATGTTTACAATTATACTATACTACTAATGTATGTTTACTAGCCATAACTGTACTGTTATATGTTACATTTTAATTACAGTATTTGCCTTTTACAATCATTTTCTTACAAACTACCTCGTAAAACAAAAATATTTATGGCTAAAATATTTTGCACTGTTTGCACAATATATTTGTGATGTTTACACTTACCTATTTGAAATTGAAATGTATAAATGGACATTTACTCAATTACCATTAAAAAGTTTTACTTTTTTGCTAAGATATTCTTGTAATCTTTAATGCAAATAAATTTAAATATTGCATAAATAATTTTAACAACAAATACTTTATATGTAGCTTTTTATGTACATAAGAAAACTATAGCATAAAGCAAAAAACATTGCCATTTACAATAATAATAGCTCAAACTTAAATAATGCGAGACCTATTGCATTGCAAATGCTTGTTTAAAACATGGGCTCTATCGCGCTGCACTCTTTTCCCAGCTATGATACAGCACTCAGAATAAGGAGAGAAATAACCAAATGATTCGAATATTCGTTCACTGAAGCTGCTAAGGAGCAGGTCAAGAGTTTGAGTCCCAGCATCCTCTGTTCTGACCTCCCTCCTCCTGACGGTGGTAAATTGTATGTCTGTTATATAAAATACAAATTGATGGTGCCAGATACACCCAAAAGCAAGGTTGGTGGAGTAGGGGAGGCTAGCAGGTGTCACCCCCAAAGGCGGGTTTAGTTATGTACGGCATCTTTGACAAGCACTACAACTTGACACTTTACCACTTTCATAAGCCCTTAACCTCATCGCTGCGGCACAAATTCCGCCGCAGTGCTGAGATTCCAATCGCGGGCGTGGTCATGACGGCTCCCGGCCGTCATCAGCACACGCCCACCGTGACTCATGACGGCCGGGAGCCGTCATGAGCATGGCAGAGGTTAAAGGCTTCATGGTGCAGTGTGGACATAATTCACTTGGTCATTACAGTGTACTACGTTTGAGTAATGTAATGTGAACTGGAATCATTCACCAGATTACACATGCTTCGGCCTAGATTGACTGCGAGTTCACTGTGCGTCCTGCTGTGGGGGTCAGCCGATGGCTGTAGTAGACTGGAAGGGGTGGTTGGTTTCTTAAAGTGCCTGATGACGTGGTGGTTGTGGATGTGGTGGTTGTGGATGTGGTGGTTGTCGACGTGGTGGTGATGGACGTGGTCGTAGTGGACGTGGACGTGGTGGTAGTGGATGTGGTGGTTATGGTGGATGTGGTGGTGTTGGTAGTGGACATGGTGGTGGTGGATGTAGTAATCCTACACTGGGGGTTCCTCAGCACTCCAGACACCCTGTCCATGTGACCAGTGGTTGCTGTACATTGTTTTGCACATGTGCATTGGGATGGGGGGGCAGGGTTTCACGTGTATGTTCTTATGTCATCCCTATAAAACCAAGCCTCCTTTCCACAGTGGTGCCGGGTCCCTCTGGTGGGCGTCGAGGCTCCGCCCCTTCTCTCACGTGGGCACGTGTGGTGGGACAGCTCGACACCAGATGCCTAGTGATGGGTAGGCTGGCTTGGGGGCCAAGCTTTGTGGTCAGGGACTAGCTCCATGAAGGGAAGGCCCTTAAATCAACTCCCTATCCTAGAACAGACCTGGGACTTTGCCAGAGTCCCTCATGGTCAGCCCAGCTCTCTGGAGTAAACAACAGACCTCAGCCAAGAGCACAAGGCCTGCAGGTGAAGGGAGATGTTTAGGAAAACACATTATGTTCCTTCTAAATATAGTCCAAGCCTGAGTGTGTTGCAGGTGGTGAGTTTCACACTGCGGGCACTTCAGTGAGGGGTCAGGTCTATCTTTCCACAGGTAATCCCCTCAAGCACGTGCATCACATCAGAACCAGGCAACCCGCAGCCAGTGCCACAGGTGGGGGGCAGCCAGGGTCTCCTCCGCCTCTGCTAGCACAGTCCCCTGAGGACAGGCATCTGCAGAGCAGACTGGGTCCGGCTGGGTCTGCTCCTTCCTCTCTAGGCTTGGACCTCTTGTTCACATTGGGTCAATGGACTCCTCAGGCATCTGCAGAGCAGACCGGGTCCGGCTGGGTCTGCTCCTTCCTCTCTAGGCATGGACCTCTTGTTCACATTGGGTCAATGGACTCCTCAGGCATCTGCAGAGCAGACCGGGTCCGGCTGGGTCTGCTCCTTCCTCTCTAGGCTTGGACCTCTTGTTCACATTGGGTCAATGGACTCCTCAGGCATCTGCAGAGCAGACCGGGTCCAGCTGGGTCTGCTCCTTCCTCTCTAGGCATGGACCTCTTGTTCACATTGGGTCAATGGACTCCTCAGGCATCTGCAGAGCAGACCGGGTCCGGCTGGGTCTGCTCCTTCCTCTCTAGGCTTGGACCTCTTGTTCACATTGGGTCAATGGACTCCTCAGGCATCTGCAGAGCAGACCAGGTCCAGCTGGGTCTGCTCCTTCCTCTCTAGGCATGGACCTCTTGTTCACATTGGGTCAATGGACTCCTCAGGCATCTGCAGAGCAGACCGGGTCCAGCTGGGTCTGCTCCTTCCTCTCTAGGCATGGACCTCTTGTTCACATTGGGTCAATGGACTCCTCAGGTATCTGCAGAGCAGACTGGGTCCGGCTGGGTCTGCTCCTTCCTCTCTGGCATGGACCTCTTGTTCACATTGTGTCAATGGACTCCTCAGGTTTCTGCAGAGGAGACCGGGTCCGGCTGGGTCTGCTCCTTCCTCTCTGGCATGGACCTCTTGTTCACATTGTGTCAATGGACTCCTCAGGTATCTGCAGAGGAGACCGGGTCCGGCTGGGTCTGCTCCTTCCTCTCTGGGCATGGACCTCTTGTTCACAATGGGTCAATGGACTCCTCAGGTATCTGCAGACGAGACCGGGTCCGGCTGGGTCTGCTCCTTCCTCTCCAGGCATGGACCTCTTGTTCACGTTGGGTCAATGGACTCCTCAGGCATCTGTAGAGCAGACTGGGTCCGGCTGGGTCTGCTCCTTCCTCTCCAGGCTTGGACCTCTTGTTCACATTGGGTCAATGGACTCCTCGGGTATCTGCAGAGGAGACTGGGTCCGGCTGGGTCTGCTCCTTCCTCTCTAGGCTTGGACCTCTTGTTCACATTGGGTCAATGGACTCCTCAGGCATCTGCAGAGCAGACCGGGTCCGGCTGGGTCTGCTCCTTCCTCTCTAGGCATGGACCTCTTGTTCACATTGTGTCAATGGACTCCTCAGGTATCTGCAGAGGAGACCGGGTCCGGCTGGGTCTGCTCCTTCCTCTCTAGGCATGGACCTCTTGTTCACATTGTGTCAATGGACTCCTCAGGTATCTGCAGAGGAGACCGGGTCCGGCTGGGTCTGCTCCTTCCTCTCTGGCATGGACCTCTTGTTCACATTGGGTCAATGGACTCCTCAGGCATCTGCAGAGCAGACCGGGTCCGGCTGGGTCTGCTCCTTCCTCTCCAGGCTTGGACCTCTTGTTCACATTGGGTCAATGGACTCCTCAGGCATCTGCAGAGGAGACTGGGTCCGGCTGGGTCTGCTCCTTCCTCTCTAGGCTTGGACCTCTTGTTCACATTGGGTCAATGGACTCCTCAGGCACCTGCAGAGCAGACCGGGTCCGGCTGGGTCTGCTCCTTCCTCTCTAGGCTTGGACCTCTTGTTCACAATGGGTCAATGGACTCCTCAGGCATCTGCAGAGGAGACTGGGTCCGGCTGGGTCTGCTCCTTCCTCTCTAGGCTTGGACCTCTTGTTCACATTGGGTCAATGGACTCCTCAGGCATCTGCAGAGCAGACCGGGTCCGGCTGGGTCTGCTCCTTCCTCTCTAGGCTTGGACCTCTTGTTCACATTGGGTCAATGGACTCCTCAGGCATCTGTAGAGCAGACTGGGTCCGGCTGGGTCTGCTCCTTCCTCTCCAGGCTTGGACCTCTTGTTCACATTGGGTCAATGGACTCCTCAGGCATCTGCAGAGGAGACTGGGTCCGGCTGGGTCTGCTCCTTCCTCTCTAGGCTTGGACCTCTTGTTCACATTGGGTCAATGGACTCCTCAGGCATCTGCAGAGCAGACCGGGTCCGGCTGGGTCTGCTCCTTCCTCTCTAGGCTTGGACCTCTTGTTCACAATGGGTCAATGGACTCCTCAGGCATCTGCAGAGGAGACTGGGTCCGGCTGGGTCTGCTCCTTCCTCTCTAGGCTTGGACCTCTTGTTCACATTGGGTCAATGGACTCCTCAGGCATCTGCAGAGCAGACCGGGTCCGGCTGGGTCTGCTCCTTCCTCTCTAGGCTTGGACCTCTTGTTCACATTGGGTCAATGGACTCCTCAGGTATCTGCAGAGCAGACCGGGTCCGGCTGGGTCACCTCCTTCCTCTCCAGGTTCGGACCTCTTGTTCACATTGGGTCAATGGACTCCTCAGGCATCTGCAGAGGAGACTGGGTCCGGCTGGGTCTGCTCCTTCCTCTCTGGGCATGGACCTCTTGTTCACATTGGGTCAATGGACTCCTCAGGCATCTGCAGAGGAGACTGGGTCCGGCTGGGTCTGCTCCTTCCTCTCTGGGCTTGGACCTCTTGTTCACATTGGGTCAATGGACTCCTCTGGCATCTGCAGAGGACACTGGGTCCGGCTGGGTCTGCTCCTTCCTCTCTGGGCTTGGACCTCTTGTTCACATTGGGTCAATGGACTCCTCTGGCATCTGCAGAGCAGACTGGGTCCGGCTGGGTCTACTCCTTCCTCTCTGGGCTTGGACCTCTTGTTCACATTGGGTCAATGGACTCCTCTGGTGAGACCTGGTGTTGTTGTGTGCCAGGAGACTCCATCCTGCCTTTTAACGGCTCCTTAACACAAACGGGAAAGAAGGAGGAAGAGAAAGAAGGAAAAACCATAACAAAGGGAGCAAGCAGGGGCCTCCATCATTGAAATACAGGGGCAGAGAGTGTCTGGGGTGGATTAAAGAGGCATGAGGTGGGTTGAAGACCATGCAGCAGTGGTATTCAGTGTGCCGTTTCGTAAATGCACATGAACTTCAACTGCCTTCACTCTTGTTCTTAGAAGGGGTGAGCGTAACTGGTGTAATTCTCTCTAGCGTAATTACTCGTAATTTCTGCAAAATTATTCATAATTAGGTGTAATTGTGTGAAAAGCATCATACAGCATCTAGCACTATTCTTAGTACAATATGCACCCTGGCATCCAAAATGGGACACAAGACGCCTTTTATGATATTAAAATAGCACTAAATGCTACAGGACATGAACAGCAGTTGCCCCAGCCGCTCACTCTCACTTAGTTTGTTGTTCTTGTGCTCCTGTGGCAGGATTTTCACACCCAACTACTCTTAATTACTCAAACTGGCGTAATCACATAATTTCGCATTACAAAGGTAATGCATACTTACTCCAATTACTCTGGTGTAATGAAAACATATGGATTCCACGTGGCCTAATGTAGTGTGTGACATCATCAGCCACTCCTGATCTTAGCTTAAATTCCACTTTACATACCAGCACTTGTAAGCTGGCACTAATACAGGAAATTGGAAATTGCTGCCCAGTGGTTTAAAGGCTGAGGGCAGGTACAACTGAAGGATCCTATATGCCAGGAGACCTCTGGGCAGCCACGGGTACATGTATCAAAGAATGGGCGGAAAGATTCTAAAGTGACAGTAGATTGACAAAATTGTGTGCTGGAAAAAGTTGCTTGACATGCATTCCCATGATGCCCCTTGCTCATTACCCAAAAGATAAGAATGCTTTTTTTTGTCCCAGATCTATAAAGCTTTTTTTTGTTCAAAATGTTTTTATTGGTTTTTAATAAAGAGAAAACAGTACAGAAGACAAAACGGAGGGAGAAGAAAAGGTTAAATTAAACATCAGAAAATTACATGATGTGTACATGGTAAACAACGAAACTTTTACAACGCACTACCATTGCAACGCGGTCATTACAACGCAAACCATTACAACGCATTGCGCTGGGGGGCGCTCTAGGATAGGGAATAGGTTTAATGTACTATCCAACACCTTCCCTAGTGTCCACGGGGACTGGAGTTGGAATAGTAAATTAAACTATTCACTATCCAACACCCAAAAGCACTATGCGTTGTAATGGATTGCGATGTAAAAACCGCGTTGTAAAGGCAGGCGTTGTAATAGCCTGCGTTGTAACGTCATACATCCGTGTACATCAATGTTGTACTTATGGTCATTATCAGCAAAGTGTGTACAAAGTTATTAGCTGTAGAACAGACCCATGGAGTATAGTGTCTGTTTGGCATCTTGAGTTGTGGGAGAGATATCAGTCTTAGTGTAGGTAAACAAGCATATAGGCAAGAGGCACACGTTCTACCACTGTGTCGGGTATCCTTTTAGGGGTCTATGTAGTGACTGCCCCTGTGTGACATAGGCGCGATTTAGAGTTTGTCAGACAGGGTACACGTCGCATACGTGATGGAGCCTCCTGCCACCAAACCCCTGGTCGACCCATCTCAGTAGAGACGGGCAGAACTTCACTATTCTGTCCATGGAGCCCCATTGGCTCTGTTGACAGGATGTTTCAACAGAGTAGGTGCCGTTGGAGGAAAGACATTACACTGTCCGCATTATTTAGGGTGGATGGTGCAATGCCTTTTTACCCCCGTCCCTCACTGCCTGGAAAAAGACAGCAGTGAGGGGTAGAAACAAACAGTAATGACCTCCACACCCTGGGGGAGAGCTCATAGGGTGGGGGGTATTATTTTATTCTTTCTCAAAAATAAACTCCCGCTTTGAGAGTTTGTTTTTGAAAAACAAAAAAAAAGCTGAAAAATTGGTGGTTAAAACTGACAGTGGATGTCCACTAAACTGTTTATACATTGAAAGGAACTGCCATGCAGGGTCAGACTGGCACAGAAGAAGGGGCTGGGCACCAAAATAAACGTGGGCCCCATGAGTGAATTAGAAAACTAAAAAACTGGATCACATTTGCAAATCAGAACATTTTTTAATTAGTAGACGCAGGGCCTGAATCACAAAGGTAAACTGAGATGAAAGTCTAACTTTACGACTTTTGGTATTCACAGGGTGCATTTTATACTTGTAAATGCCCTTTGTGAATACCTAAAGTTGAACTTTACGACTTTCGGTATTCACAAAGGGCATTTTCTATTCGTAAATGCCCTTTGTGAATTACAAAAGTTGAACTTTACGACTTTCGGTATTCACAAAGGGCATTTTCTATTCGTAAATGCCCTTTGTGAATTACAAAAGTTGAACTTTACGACTTTCGGTATTCACAAAGGGCATTTCCGAGAAGTAAATGGCCTTAGTGAATACCAAAAGTCATAAAGTTACACATTCGTTTCATTTTACCTTTGTGAAGCGGGCTCACACTGTTTGCAAGGTGTATGAGACTTCATTGATTTGTGCTTGCTGCAGGCAATATTTGGTTTAATATCAGAGAAATTAACAATAAAAACCGGCCCGCCGGTCATAAAACAGGCCCACAATAAACAGCCAAAAAAACAGCCCGCACACGAACTTGTCAGGTCAGCCCGTCGGATACTGTCTTATTGCAATAAATGCCAGTCCGACCCTGCCGTCGTGACAGCAGGTCCCTTCAATGTACAGAGATTGGGCTGGTAGTGATCTTGAAACTTGGTAGGTGACAGTCCTTCAGCCAAACTCTAACTCAGGCCATAGACTATTCACAGTTGTCCTGGAGAAGTTTGGTTTATGTCTACTCTTGGCAGAAATAGCCAACCTTAAACCTTTCCCACAGAGGTGATTGTTTTTAGCTCATAATTGAGGATGGGAGAGATGGAAAAGAAGCAAATTAAAAATGTTATGGGCTTTTGCATCAAGACCCGCTTCTCTTACAAGCAAGAAGGGTTGCGTTTGCTGTTTATGAGGCATTTTAGTGCTGTATCATCCATAAGTGCCAAGTGGCACAAGGTGATCTAGTCCTGGGTTTTTATAAAGAATATGTGTCATTTTGTGTGTATTTAACAAATGTGGGTTTTTGGAATGTGTGCTACCATGCGAGTCTCAGGGCCTGATTACGATCTTAACGGATGGAATACCAAGTCACAAATGTGACAAATATCCCATCCGCCATGTTACAAGTTCCATACGATATAATGGAATTGTAATCGGGTTTACGGTAGATACGTCTGGTTTGTGACGGAGTAACCCTGTCCACCAAGATTGTAATCAGGGCCTTAGAAATGTATGTCAGGGTTTGTGTTCAAGGAATGCGCCTCTGGTTGTGTGTTTCAGGAATGCGCCTGTTCTTATGTTAGGGAAACATTTTGGAACATGTGGATAATGTCTGTGGGTATCAGTGTGAGTTAGGAACACTGGGTTTCGTGTGATCATGATATAAATGTGTGTATGTGTATAGAATAGGTGTGTGTGAGTGTAAAGATGTGAGTGGGGGCAGAGTGCCAAACATTGAGGAGTCTAAGGCCAACCAGGTGAGGGATGGACAGATCTGACTCCGACCAGCTTTCGAACTGTGACCTGTGATCACCACATGAATTAGCAATGAGTGATGAACTGATCAACCATTGTACAAGGTTACTGAGTGAATCGATTTAGTAGTTAACAGCGGTGGCAATTCCACCGCGGCGGTTTCATCAAGTGGGCGGGGCCACGTCGGCCAACGGACATGTGCAACACTACGTAGGTAGTGCTTGCGACGGCTGTTGGCCAACAGAAGCAGCGAAGGGGTTAATAAGAAGTGTTTATTAATGTCCAATAAAAACATGTTCCAACCTTAGACTAACAAGCGCTTAAGTTGCCCGACAGTTACATGCAGTCGGCATAGTTCGCGGAGCTACTTTAGCGTGGCTGTGACTTGTGACCTGCGGTTTACACAAGAATACATGTAGTAAATGCACTAACCCACTGAGCTAGATTACATAGAATGTAAATTGATGACATTAACTCCTGGAGCTAAACCAATAACCAGAGATTACAAAAGCAGCCACCTCCAGCGCGTGCGTTCACCACTCGGTAATTTAGAAAGCCCCATACTCCATAAGATTTCATGAACACACAGAGATGTCTGCTGCAGCTGCCTTCTCTCCTAAACAATCTTACAAAGCAGTTAATTTCTGATATATTAAGGAAGGCGGTTGAATATTGGTAAGTGTTTTGCCAAACCTCTATTATATTCTGCACGAGCTCTTCTCTTTCAGTTTGCTCTGAAAAAGCACAATGACAGTGACTTTAAGCAGAAGGGGGGATACCCAAGAGCACACCTTTAAGGTGTTCTGTCGCTGTGATTTTGAACAGGAGCCCAATTTAAATAAGCTGTTGGAAGACGATTATTGATACCAAGATCAGTCCTATATAAGGAGGCAACAATCACCCATAATTCTGAGTGCCTCCAGGTGTCCCATTGTGAACCAGACACAACTTAATAGCCAGATCCCTTCACAGTTTCCGCTTTCTTAAAATGTTGCTGGGTAAAATGCTCCTGTGCTGATCCCTAAAACATGAAGAGGGATTGGCAAAGGACTGTTGATGTCTAAATACCTTTTGCAAAGTTGCTCTAATGTCCATAGAAAATGACTAGGCAGTCTTCCCACATGGAATTAAAACATAGAAAATGTTTCTGTTGAATGATTTCAATATTTTCTCTTCTGCTTTGTGAAGAGAAATGTCAGAGAATAACTAATGGTTTGAGCTCCAGCAGGAAGCCTCCTACACAGTCCTGCCTGTAGGAAAAACCTATAGAACCATAGATGTCTTTCCCTCCCTAAGGCTCTAGTATCACAGTTTGTATTCGCGACAAGAAATGTGGTAACATGCATTAGGGCGCCCTAAGGCACCGGCGTAAAATACCATGGCAGCGGCCAGGCCTACAATGCAGCGAGGACCTTGGGTATTAGCCTGTTAGAGTTAAAAGCTCCCATTTGGTGTATGTGTGCGCATGTGCGTGTGGGTTGTATTTATTTTTAAGCTCTTTGTGACCGACATGGAGAGAGATGCTGCAAGGGAACCCAAGCCTTCCCTTTGAAAGGGACTTTGTGCCTCTAACCGCTGCTGGATATGGATGGCGTGAGGCTGTGTCCAGCTGTGTCCAGCTGTGCTGCTCTGGACTTCTGAAACCTACTCTGGGACCATTTAAAAGAGACGTTCAGGTATTGCAATACATGTTCTTTTACTAATCTCGAACCAGTTTTGCAGCACTCAGATCTCAGGAAGGCAAAAGTGTAGGTGGTTACTTTAGCAGCTCATGTTCTGAACTAAAAGAGGTGTTCCTCTGATGCAGTGAGTCTTAACCTCCTGTCTTCTGTGGACCCCACTTAACCATGACTGGAATCCAGGGAACTCCACAGAGTCATGACTGGACTCCAGGGAACTCCACAGAGTCATGACTGGAATCCAGGGAACTCCACTTAATCATGACTGGAATCCAGGGAACTCCACAGAGTCATGACTGGACTCCAGGGAACTCCACAGAGTCATGACTGGACTCCAGGGAACTCCACAGAGTCATGACTGGACTCCAGGGAACTCCACAGAGTCATGACTGGAATCCAGGGAACTCCACAGAGTCATGACTGGACTCCAGGGAACTCCACAGAGTCATGACTGGAATCCAGGGAACTCCACAGAGTCATGACTGGAATCCAGGGAACTCCACTTAATCATGACTGGACTCCAGGGAACTCCACTTAATCATGACTGGACTCCAGGGAACTCCACTTAATCATGACTGGAATCCAGGGAACTCCACAGAGTCATGACTGGACTCCAGGGAACTCCACAGAGTCATGACTGGACTCCAGGGAACTCCACAGAGTCATGACTGGACTCCAGGGAACTCCACAGAGTCATGACTGGACTCCAGGGAACTCCACAGAGTCATGACTGGACTCCAGGGAACTCCACAGAGTCATGACTGGACTCCAGGGAACTCCACAGGGTCATGACTGGAATCCAGGGAACTCCACAGAGTCATGACTGGACTCCAGGGAACTCCACAGAGTCATGACTGGAATCCAGGGAACTCCACAGAGTCATGACTGGACTCCAGGGAACTCCACAGAGTCATGACTGGAATCCAGGGAACTCCACAGAGTCATGACTGGAATCCAGGGAACTCCACTTAATCATGACTGGACTCCAGGGAACTCCACTTAATCATGACTGGACTCCAGGGAACTCCACTTAATCATGACTGGAATCCAGGGAACTCCACAGAGTCATGACTGGACTCCAGGGAACTCCACAGAGTCATGACTGGACTCCAGGGAACTCCACAGAGTCATGACTGGACTCCAGGGAACTCCACAGAGTCATGACTGGACTCCAGGGAACTCCACAGAGTCATGACTGGACTCCAGGGAACTCCACAGGGTCATGACTGGACTCCAGGGAACTCCACAGAGTCATGACTGGACTCCAGGGAACTCCACAGAGTCAAGACTGGACTCCAGGGAACTCCACAGAGTCATGACTGGACTCCAGGGAACTCCACAGAGTCATGACTGGACTCTAGGGAACTCCACAGAGTCATGACTGGACTCCAGGGAACTCCACAGAGTCATGACTGGACTCCAGGGAACTCCACAGAGGCATGACTGGACTCCAGGGAACTCCACAGAGTCATGACTGGACTCAAGGGAACTCCACAGGGTCATGACTGGACTCCAGGGAACTCCACAGAGTCATGACTGGACTCCAGGGAACTCCACAGAGTCAAGACTGGACTCCAGGGAACTCCACAGAGTCATGACTGGACTCCAGGGAACTCCACAGAGTCATGACTGGACTCTAGGGAACTCCACAGAGTCATGACTGGACTCCAGGGAACTCCACAGAGTCATGACTGGACTCCAGGGAACTCCACAGAGTCATGACTGGAATCCAGGGAACTCCACAGAGTCATGACTGGACTCCAGGGAACTCCACAGAGTCATGACTGGAACCCAGGGAACTCCACAGAGTCATGACTGGAACCCAGGGAACTCCACAGAGTCATGACTGGACTCCAGGGAACTCCACAGAGTCATGGCTGGTGTTAGACGGGGACCCTGAGGGTCGGCCGGATACCGAGGGAGAGATCCCCGAGGGGGACCGTCTCCGGCGATCGTACAGACAAGTACCCTCCCTCCCCACAAACAGGCACCACACCAAGTCGAGTTCAAGGCTTTATATAAGGTTCTTAAGGCAAGGATATCAGCGATACAGGATAACTTGGACCCGGGGGTCCTCTCACTTCTAGTCTCTGTAGGGAAAGGGGGTAGCGGGACAGTCTTGGTACCGGATCGGTACAGGTAGTGGTAAAAGGCGAGCTCACAATCCTCGAGCTGGAGGGTCTGTGGATCGGGCCGCGGCAGCGCCAGCAGGCCAAGGTGATAGTCTCATAAAGCAGAGGGCCGCGGCAGCGCCAGCAGGCCAAGTCGATGGTTTCACGAGGCAGAGGGCCGCGGCAGCGCCAGCAGGCCAAGACGATGGTTTCACGAGGCAGAGGGCCGCGGCAGCGCCAGCAGGCCAAGACGATGGTTTCACGAGCAGAGGGCCGCGGCAGCGCCAGCAGGCCAAGACGATGGTTTCACGAGCAGAGGGCCGCGGCAGCGCCAGCAGGCCAAGACGATGGTTTCACGAGGCAGAGGGCCGCGGCAGCGCCAGCAGGCCAAGTCACGGATGAGTTCTTCTCGGGTCTCTCGACTCCAGGATACAACTGCCTTCCTGTCCTGGGGCGGCCTCAGTTATAGGTCTGGCGCCCTTTGATGTCCGGACCCTCGCTCTTGGAGGTCGGGAGGTCTGGGATGAGGGAGTCCAGACACCCAGCAGGGGGGTGGAGCCAGCGCCCGAGGAGGCTGGGGGTGCTCGGCACCTGGCGGGGGAGAGCCATCGACACTTCTTACTCCCATTGACCTGCCAAGTGGTCCGTTCACCTCCTGGGTGGAGGGTGGTGCCGGGATGTCGGGGCCTGGCCAGGCCCAGGGTTGGGGTCGGGCTGAGGCCGCGCGGCCGCGTGGTGCCGTGTCCAAGATGGCGGCCGGGTCGATGTCGTGGGGTAGATGGTGACCCGGGCCAGCTGGGTCCGGAGCTGGTGTCTTGTAGTGGAGGGATTGCAGGGTACTTCGGGTGGTCGTTTGTGGACTCTGGCTGGGGATGCAGGGAGAGCCAGGGTCCTGGTCCCATTGCGGGGAGGGGGGACAGCTCGAACATGCGGCCTGTCCAACATGCGTCCCCCCCAGCTGAAGGCGGGGAGAGTCAGCCATCTTCCTGGGGACTCTCCTCGCTGAGGCGGAAAAAGCGTGACAGGCCGTCGGCGTTGGCGTGGTCCTGGCCTGGACGATGTTCCACCGTGAAGTCCATCCCCTGCAGGGAGATGGACCAGCGCAACAGCTTCGGGTTCTCCCCCCGCATTTGCATCAGCCATTGCAGGGGTCGGTGGTCTGTTTGCACCCGGAAGTGGGTGCCGAAGAGGTATGGCCGGAGCTTCTTGAGTGCCCAGACTACGGCGAAGGCCTCCCTCTCAATGGTGCTCCAGCGCTGTTCTCGGGGCAAGAGGCGTCTGCTGATGAAGACCACCGGGTGGTCGACCCCTTCGGTGTTGAGTTGGGAGAGGACGGCCCCCACACCATGATCGGAGGCGTCCGTCTGCACAATAAATTCCCGGCTGTAGTCGGGAGCTTGGAGCACGGGGGTCGTGCACATGGCGGTCTTTAGCTTCTCGAAGGCTGATTGGCAGTCCGGGGTCCAGTTGACGGTTTTGGGGCTCTTTTTGGAGGTGAGCTCTGTGAGGGGCCCCACGATGCTGCCATAGTCCTTCACGAACCGCCGGTAGTATCCGGTGAGCCCCAGGAAGGCCCGGACCTCCGTTTGGCTCGTAGGGGGTTGCCAGGCCTGGATGGCAGCAATCTTGAGTTGGAGAGGGGCCACCAGCCCGCTTCCCACTTGGTGTCCCAGGTAGGTCACGGACCCTTGGCCAACTTGGCACTTGCTGGCCTTGATGGTGAGCCCGGCTTGCTGGAGGGCGTGTAGAACCTCCCGCAGGTGGCGGAGGTGGTCGGTCCACTGGTGGCTGTACACAGCAATGTCGTCCAGGTAGGCGGCGCTGAAGTCTTCCAGGCCCGCCAGTACCTGGTTTACCAGCCGTTGGAACGTTGCCGGGGCGTTTTTCATGCCGAAGGGCATGACTTTAAAGTGGTAGTGCCCGTCTGGGGTAGAGAAGGCGGATCGTTCTTGGGCCCTAGGGGTGAGGCCGATCTGCCAGTAACCCGCTGTTAGGTCGAAGATGCTCAGGTAGCGGGCGGCCCCCATCCGGTCAATTAGCTCGTCTGCCCGGGGGATGGGATGAGCGTCGGTCCGGGTAACTGCATTCAGCCCTCGATAGTCCACGCAGAACCGGAGCTCAGGGGCAACGCCCGGGGCAGCTGCCTTGGGAACCAGGACGACCGGGCTCGCCCAGGGACTGTCTGAGGGTGCGATCACTCCTAGGGTCAGCATCTTGGACACCTCGGTCTGGATGCAGGCTCGTACCCGGTCTGGTACGCGGTATGCTCGGTGTCGAATAGGAGGGCTGTCCCCGGTGTCCACATCGTGGAGGCACCAGGGGGTGACTCCGGGGGTGAGGGAGAACAGGGAGGCGAACTGCCTCAGGAGCGTTTGGCAGTCTTGGCGTTGCTCCGGGGACAGGGCCTCGGAGAGCTGGACCCCTTCCACTGAGCCATCCTGCTCGAGGGCCCTCAGTAAGTCCGGAAGGGGTTCGGAGTCTTCTTCTGTCCCAGTATCGGTAGCCATCAGGAGGCTGAGTTCGGATCGCACAAAATGGGGTTTGAGCCTGTTGGCATGGAGGACCCGTAGGGGGTTCCGGGCAGTCTCCATGTCGATTAAATAGGTGACGGGCCCCTTGCGTTCGATTACCTTGAAGGGCCCGGACCATCTGTCTTGGAGGGCACAGGGCTCAACCGGGGACATCACCCAGACCTGTTGTCCAGGTTCGAACTCAATGGAGGACGTGTGCTGATCGTACCACCTCTTCATGTCCTCCTGACTGGCCTCGAGGTTGGCTTTGGCGGTGTCTCGGAACCGCCGGGTCTGGTTGCGGAGAGCCAGGAGATACCGGTAGATGTCCGGGGGAGTTTTCTGGGGAGGCTGCTCCCAACCTTCCTTGACTAGGCTGAGGGGGCCCCGGACGGGGTGCCCGTACAGTAGTTCAAAGGGGCTGAAGCCGAGGGACTTCTGCGGGACCTCCCGATAGGCAAACAGGAGGCAGGGAAGCAGTACGTCCCACTGGCGTCGAAGGGGTTCTTCTAGACCCATAATCATCCCCTTGAGGGTGCGGTTGAATCTCTCGACCAGTCCGTTTCCTTGCGGGTGATAGGGGGTCGTGAATTTGTAGGTGACCCCGCATTGCTGCCAGAGGGACTTCATATATCTGGAGATAAAGTTCGTGCCCCTGTCACTGACGACCTCCCGGGGGAACCCCACCCGGGAGAAGATCCCCATCAGGGCCCGGCCCACCACGGGGGCCGTCACAGTCCGAAGAGGGATGGCCTCGGGATAGCGGGTGGCGTGGTCTACAAGGACCAGGATGAACCGGTGTCCTTGGGCTGTTCGAGGGTCGAGGGGCCCCACAATGTCTATTCCCACTCGTTCAAACGGGGTGGTGACGACAGGAAAGGGTTGTAATGGTGCTTTGATTTTTCGGCCACTTTTTCCGCTGGCCTGGCAGGTGGGGCAGGCCTTGCAGTGGTTGGTGACATCCTTCCGCATGTGGGGCCAGAAAAAATGGGTCACCAGGCGGTCGTAGGTTTTATCCTGCCCCAGGTGTCCGGCAAGGGGGACATCGTGGGCTAAGTTCAGGAGGAAGTCTCGGAAGCGAAGGGGCACCACCAGCACCCGACTGGCCCCTAGTTCTGCAATTTTCTGCTCGCTGTAGAGCAGGTCTTGGTCCCAGTAGATCCAGTGGGCCCCCGAGGTATCCCCGGTGCTCTGGGCCAGGGCTTGCTGCCGGAGTCCTTCGAGAGAAGGACAGGTTTTTTGCTCGGCCCGGAATTGTTCCTGCGTGGGGCCTCCCTCCTGCCGCCATTGTGCCAGGTCAGGGACGTCCCGAAGCTGGTCGGGTCCTTCTTCGGTTTGGGTCAAGGGAATGGCTTCTGGGGCGGCCTCCTCTGGGATGAGCGCGGGAGGAGGTTCTGGCCACTCGGGCTCTTCTGGGCTGGGGACCGCGCGGGCGGTCATGGACCGGGTCGTGACGCAGACCCATTCGGGGAGGCCAAGCATCCCCAGGTGCTCCCTCCGTTCGACAGCTGCCCAGGGAGAGCTTTCAAGGTCGTTTCCTAGGAGGCAGTCCACGGGGGCATCATCGCGGACAGTTACTTTTAACATCCCTGTTACTCCTCCCCACTCGAAGGGGACGCAGGCCATGTGGCATAGGCTTTCGGAGTTGTCGGCTGATCGAACAGGGCAAAGAATGTTCGGCAAGATTTGGTCTGGAGTGACGAGGTGGCGTCGGACCGCCGTTACACTGGCCCCGGTGTCGCGGAGGGCTTCCGCCCGGCGACCATTGATGTTAACCCATTGACCGTACTTCTGTGTGTTGGCGGGAAGGGGGGCCCGCGGAATCATGTCTCTCTCCCCTAAGCAGACCAGTGCCATGGCGGCGGGTGCCCATTCCGAGGGATCGGTCTCGTACTCCTCTTGGTCTTCCGGGATTATTTCTTCCCCTAGGGCCGCCGCTGCAACTTGGCGGGGAGTCGTGTTCGGATTCTTTGGGCAGTTGGGATCACTGGCGTAGTGGCCGGGTCGCTGGCACCTGTGGCACGTAATGTTGGCCCGGAAACCGGCCCGGACGGCAGGGCTTCCCCGGCCAACCGGGGTCGAGGGGTTTCTGGGGGGTGACGAGGGGCCGGGGTCTCTCCCCCGACCCTGACTTCCTCCTCCCCCTCGGGGGCGATACGATCTGGATACTTCGCTGGGTGCGCTCCGGCCAACTCGGGTGCTTTCCCACCGGTCGGCTTCGGCGGCGAGTTGTCGAGGGTCGGTTAGCTTGCTGTCCAGGAGGTGTTGCCGGAGCTCCACGAAGCAGTTGTTCGACAGGTGTTCCCATACGATAAGGTCAAAGAGTTGTTCGTAGGTGGTTACTTTGTTGCCCCTGATCCACCCCTCGAAGGCTCGGCTAAAAAAGTTCACGTACTCCACCCAAGTTGTACCCGGAATCCGTTTGCAGTCGCGGAACCGTTGGCGGTACATCTCAGGTGTGAGCCCGTATCGAGTGAGGAGGGCGGCCTTCATGTGGTCGTAGGAGGTCATTAGCTGGTCCGGGAGTTGCAGCAGGGCGTCCCGCCCTTCGTTGACAAACCTCCCCCATAATCCGGCTCCCCAATCGCTTCGAGGAATCCGGTGGGAGGTCATTGCCACCTCATAGGCTTTAAACCACTGCTGGATATCATCGTTCTTGTGGTATTCCCGGATGACATCTTTGGGGATGTGAACCTTGGGCTCGGTCGAGGCAGACGGGGTCGGTTGTTCGGGGAGCCCGAGGTCTTTATTCTGTTTCTGAATCTCCAGTGCTTTGAGATTGCGCTCATGTTCGTACTCTAGTCTCTTTTCCTCTAGCTCCCTCTGTCTTTGCTTGTCTTCCCGCTCTTCCCTGAGCCGTAAGTGTTCCAGGGTTATTTTTTGTTCTGCCAGCTTGAGTTCCCCATCCAAGCGAAGTCGGGCAAGTTCTAATTCGTGGAGTCTGGTTTTTTCTCTTTCTCGGATCTCTTCCAGGGAGAGATCCGCTCTTTCTTTAGTTGGTGCGGGGCTCGTTTCGGTTGTTTGTGTTCGGGGTACGGCCGTACCCGTTTCTGCCCAAGCTTCTAGGGCTCGTTTGAAGTCTTCCTTTGTGCTAAGACCTGTGGTTGGAAGTCCAAGTTCTATGCAATATTGCTTCAGTTCCCGGTGGTTGTAGTCTTCCAATTTTTCCATCTGAAATTTTTCCGTTGTTCCGCTCTCTATTGACATGGTTGTTGTGTGTGGTGGGGCGAGTGACTTTTTGTACGATTATGCGTAGGTTCGGATCCCGTCGCTGGCCACCAATGTTAGACGGGGACCCTGAGGGTCGGCCGGATACCGAGGGAGAGATCCCCGAGGGGGACCGTCTCCGGCGATCGTACAGACAAGTACCCTCCCTCCCCACAAACAGGCACCACACCAAGTCGAGTTCAAGGCTTTATATAAGGTTCTTAAGGCAAGGATATCAGCGATACAGGATAACTTGGACCCGGGGGTCCTCTCACTTCTAGTCTCTGTAGGGAAAGGGGGTAGCGGGACAGTCTTGGTACCGGATCGGTACAGGTAGTGGTAAAAGGCGAGCTCACAATCCTCGAGCTGGAGGGTCTGTGGATCGGGCCGCGGCAGCGCCAGCAGGCCAAGGTGATAGTCTCATAAAGCAGAGGGCCGCGGCAGCGCCAGCAGGCCAAGTCGATGGTTTCACGAGGCAGAGGGCCGCGGCAGCGCCAGCAGGCCAAGACGATGGTTTCACGAGGCAGAGGGCCGCGGCAGCGCCAGCAGGCCAAGACGATGGTTTCACGAGCAGAGGGCCGCGGCAGCGCCAGCAGGCCAAGACGATGGTTTCACGAGCAGAGGGCCGCGGCAGCGCCAGCAGGCCAAGACGATGGTTTCACGAGGCAGAGGGCCGCGGCAGCGCCAGCAGGCCAAGTCACGGATGAGTTCTTCTCGGGTCTCTCGACTCCAGGATACAACTGCCTTCCTGTCCTGGGGCGGCCTCATTTATAGGTCTGGCGCCCTTTGATGTCCGGACCCTCGCTCTTGGAGGTCGGGAGGTCTGGGATGAGGGAGTCCAGACACCCAGCAGGGGGGTGGAGCCAGCGCCCGAGGAGGCTGGGGGTGCTCGGCACCTGGCGGGGGAGAGCCATCGACACTTCTTACTCCCATTGACCTGCCAAGTGGTCCGTTCACCTCCTGGGTGGAGGGTGGTGCCGGGATGTCGGGGCCTGGCCAGGCCCAGGGTTGGGGTCGGGCTGAGGCCGCGCGGCCGCGTGGTGCCGTGTCCAAGATGGCGGCCGGGTCGATGTCGTGGGGTAGATGGTGACCCGGGCCAGCTGGGTCCGGAGCTGGTGTCTTGTAGTGGAGGGATTGCAGGGTACTTCGGGTGGTCGTTTGTGGACTCTGGCTGGGGATGCAGGGAGAGCCAGGGTCCTGGTCCCATTGCGGGGAGGGGGGACAGCTCGAACATGCGGCCTGTCCAACAGCTGGACTCCAGGGAACTCCACAGAGTCATGACTGGAATCCAGGGAACTCCACAGAGTCATGACTGGACTCCAGGGAACTCCACAGAGTCATGACTGGAATCCAGGGAACTCCACTTAATCATGACTGGAATCCAGGGAACTCCACAGAGTCATGACTGGACTCCAGGGAACTCCACAGAGTCATGGCTGGACTCCAGGGAACTCCACAGAGTCATGACTGGACTCCAGGGAACTCCACAGAGTCATGACTGGACTCCAGGGAACTCCACAGAGTCATGACTGGAATCCAGGGAACTCCACAGAGTCATGACTGGAACCCAGGGAACTCCACAGAGTCATGACTGGACTCCAGGGAACTCCACAGAGTCATGACTGGACTCCAGGGAACTCCACAGAGTCATGACTGGAACCCAGGGAACTCCACGGAGTCATGACTGGAACCCAGGGAACTCCACAGAGTCATGACTGGACTCCAGGGAACTCCACGGAGTCATGACTGGAACCCAGGGAACTCCACGGAGTCATGACTGGAACCCAGGGAACTCCACAGAGTCATGACTGGAACCCAGGGAACTCCACAGAGTCATGACTGGACTCCAGGGAACTCCACAGAGTCATGACTGGACTCCAGGGAACTCCACAGAGTCATGACTGGACTCCAGGGAACTCCACAGAGTCATGACTGGACTCCAGGGAACTCCACAGAGTCATGACTGGACTCCAGGGAACTCCACAGAGTCATGACTGGACTCCAGGGAACTCCACAGAGTCATGACTGGACTCCAGGGAACTCCACAGAGTCATGACTGGACTCCAGGGAACTCCACAGAGTCATGACTGGACTCCAGGGAACTCCACAGAGTCATGACTGGACTCCAGGGAACTCCACAGAGTCATGACTGGACTCCAGGGAACTCCACAGAGTCATGACTGGACTCCAGGGAACTCCACAGAGTCATGACTGGAATCCAGGTAACTCCACAGAGTCATGACTGGACTCCAGGGAACTCCACAGAGTCATGACTGGACTCCAGGGAACTCCACAGAGTCATGACTGGACTCCAGGGAACTCCACAGAGTCATGACTGGACTCCAGGGAACTCCACAGAGTCATGACTGGAATCCAGGGAACTCCACAGGGTCATGACTGGACTCCAGGGAACTCCACAGAGTCATGACTGGACTCCAGGGAACTCCACAGAGTCATGACTGGAATCCAGGGAACTCCACAGAGTCATGACTGGACTCCAGGGAACTCCACAGAGTCATGACTGGACTCCAGGGAACTCCACAGAGTCATGACTGGACTCCAGGGAACTCCACAGAGTCATGACTGGACTCCAGGGAACTCCACAGAGTCATGACTGGACTCCAGGGAACTCCACAGAGTCATGACTGGACTCCAGGGAACTCCACAGGGTCATGACTGGACTCCAGGGAACTCCACAGAGTCATGAGACTCCAGGGAACTCCACAGAGTCATGACTGGAATCCAGGGAACTCCACAGGGTCATGACTGGAATCCAGGGAACTCCACAGAGTCAGGACTGGACTCCAGGTACCCTGGCCGAAGCAGCTTTGATCATTTGAACTGCAAAACAAAAAACATATGTTAACAGGCAGTCGGCAAACAGATACACAAATTATGAAATATGTTATGTAATTCACAAACATTTTTTTAAAACAACATTTTTATGGGAAGGTGGGGTCTTTTCTAAATTCAGTTGAGGCCACCCATTGTCCATACTGTATTCTGTTTGAGGCAACTGCACTACTCCCACAAACCAATCTAAAGACACCAGCCACATTTTTAGCCTCCAATTTCAAATTCCTTCACATTTATGGTTGTAATTTTTTCAATTTTACATTCTGCTTCTTTATTTAAAAACACTTTATTATTCTGTAAATATTATTTCATTTTCCAAGCAGTTGTGGACCCCACTCTGTAAGATGACAGTGGCCACATCACAGACAGCCTGTTCGTCATTCTGTACATCTTGCTCGCCCCGTTACCCCAATTCATCATCACCCTAACTCTTCAGGTTAAGTATCCCTACTGTTTGAAACCTCCTTTAAGGTCTCATATCTTGAACATTATAGTGACCACCAGTGAGATGCTGAAATAATCTGTATAATTATGCCAACTGCAATTCTATAGACATTGAGCCATCATTATGACACTGACCCACTAAAATGTAAGGCTGTTTCCAGTTGGATGGTTTGCTTACAAATTTAAAACATAGCTTGGAGGGACTGAATAACAAAGAAACACTGATTGTTGCACATAGGCTTGCTTTTTTCTGACTCTAATATACTATGGTTTACACAAACATTTTTATTTGAAAGGACACTTTTTTATAAAATGGTATTCAATGCATCCAAGCAAGACAAAATAAGTGTTGGTTAATACCATTTTGAATAAGACCTACTGAATGTGTACACCAGGGGCGCCATTAGGATGTCGGGCAGATCGCCACCGCCATGCGGGTGGTGGCGATCCGCCCGACATCCTTCCCCGCGCGCCACCCATTTTCCCCCTACCATATTACTATGGCGAGGGGGACCGCGGCGGACGGCAAGATCGTCCGCCGCTTTTCCGCCCGGTCAAGGAGTTGACCGGGCAGAAAAGGGTTTCATATGGTGGTGGTGTCTGTTAGACACTGCCACCATATTAGGGTGAAGGCGGGGATATGCTTTTCCGTGGCGGCGTTGCATGCAGGAATGTCTTGTGGGGGCCTGTTGCGGGTCCCCAGGCACTTCCCCTGCACTTCACTGTACAACGTGACAGGCACCGCATGGTGCCTGTCACGTTGTGCATTGAAGTGCACAATGTGCATTTTTAGCATTGCGGCGGGCGGTGCTGAACGCCGCAATGTTAAGAATGCAGAATGCAGTCGCCAGTGTGGTGGGTGCATCCTAATGGCCCCCACGGGACCGCCACCCTTATGGTGGGCGGTCCCGGTTTACGTCGGGATGGCAGGCGGACAAATTCCAGCCGCCTTTCTAATGGGCCCCCAGGTGTCTCTAACCATTCGATCGTAAGCTACTGGTAGCTCCCAGACACCTTCAGAGCAACTTTCAACCTTGAGTTCATTTTTAAATAAACACAAGGTCACATGTTCCTTTTAAAGTTAAGGGAAGGCTGTGTTTATTTTGAATTATTATCTTTGGGCTGTAGATAGCAGGGCCTGATAATGAGCAGAGCTCAGTCAGATTTATGACCCAGGGCACAGAGGTGAAGAGCTGAAGCACTGAGCTATGTAACTCTTAACACCTTAGGAGCTTCGTAAATATACCTCCCCAGTGCTGCGCTGTCCATTATCCAGTGCTGAATGGACGTCCAACGGTCGCACGCAGCACTGGGGAGGTAGTGCCCGTGACGACCGTTGGCCGACGGCAGCACTTAAAGGGTTAAAGAAAAGTCCATGTCAGCTCAGTATTGGAGCTAAGAACAAAATTATGTTTCTGAATGCTTTTAGATGAGAGAATAAAAGGAAAAGTTTTCTTAATGATTAAGTTGACTCTTCGTTTTAATGTTCCCCTATTTCACAGTGTTGCATTTACCAAAAGTAGGTTTCTTGCTCCCAGTAGCCAGTGCACACTGTGCCAAATGTATAACTAAAAAATACAGTATATTTTCTGCACTTTAAATTTCTCCCATTTAAAACGAAAATGGTTGTGTTTGTGTTATACATGTAAGGGTGATACATATGGTGAAATGTATTTCCTGTGTCACAAGTACTTACGACATAGGCTCTCAGTCACCCATACACGTATGTCCCGATCCTGTGCACACATATTCATGCATCGCCAAAGCCCATGCTCTCACTGACACACATAACAGCCCTCTTATTTGTCTGGTCCTCATGGGTGACCCAGGTTGTCAATCCCAATCCTGTGTTTGTCTGTTCCAAGAAGAATTGCCTCTCTACAAACTCTTTGATTGGCTCACATTGCTGTTTCCACTGATTGCTTTTCAAGCACTACTTTATTTGTTGTGTTAAGTTCTCCATTAGATTGTGAATGTCTTCAAGCCATCTCCCTCATTTTTTTTTTTAATCTGTTTATTATTTTACAACACAACCAGCATACAAGGGACTCACATCAATACAGAATAATTCACAAGACGGAACCATGAACCTTCGTCTGATTACCAATGAGTCACCCTTTATGGCCCCTTGACCGATTCACAACTCCCCTCCCACCCCTCGCAGCTGGCGCCATTCCCACAGGAAAACAATATCATGTGCGTATCATTCTCGTGCCATAGTAGTTCGGGTCGGCAAGTTGGCCACACTAAATGTCCAACAACCTTTCATGTTACGGGGATCCCCCCACGCTAAACTCCTCCCAACCACGAGAGTGCCTTCTACGCCTGCTCCTCCCCCGCCGATGTGCCTGAGTCTGACTCCGCCTCCTCATCTGCCATCCGGAGATCCGCCACCAGGGCCTCCCACTCCCTCGCCGCTTCTAACGCTCTATCATTGTGGGACCTATGCGCATGTTGCATCCTGAGTGAACTCTCCCTGCCCGCCCACAGTATCAGCGCAGCCTTCCACCTCACATAACTAGGGCCTGCCACTGCCTTACAGTGGGATGTTATCTCTCTTTTGGCCAAATGAGACCTAAGTCCAGGAATTTGCTAGTTATCCTATTTCTGCTAGTATGAGGGAATCAGTGTAATAAGCACATCCCCACGTCCCTATCGATCTGCCGCTCCGTTATCCTACCGAGTGTCCCCGTCACCTCCTCCCAATTTGCGCCTAACTGCGAGCAATTCCATAGCATGTGGACCAGGTCCGCTCCCTCAGTCGAACATCTGGGGCAGCTTGCCGCAGTACCATGGAAATATTGATTAATTTTCGCCGGGGTAAGATACGCCCTATGCAACACGAAGAATTGGATCAGCAGGAACCTGGCATTCCGAGTGCCCTTCCACGCCCTTCGGAGTATCTGTGACCAGGCTACATCGGGGATTTCCTTTCCCAAATCCGCCGTCCACTGCTCCCGCAGTCTCAGCAGCGGAGCAAGTCCGTCACCCGTCATTCTTTTATATAAACATGTAATCGCCTTATGCATGCCCGCCGCCATCGCCACGTATTGGCACAATCCACTGGCTGGGGGTTCAGATACGCCCAACCCCCAATACTTCTGCAGAGCAGCACTCAAAGCTGTATGCAATAGGAAGTGTCCCTGCGGGAGTCCAAATGATTCCCATAGCGCGCTATACGGCAACAGTGCCCCGTCAGCATACAAGTCTCCCACCATCTGCAGACCCAACTCCTCCCAATCCGCCAGGCCAGACCAGTCGCCACCGTGCGGCAACGCCGTGCACATGCCCAGCGGTATATCGGGCGCATACGGTCGCAGCACCCCAATCCTGCTGTGATACCGCTTCCAGCAATACCGGAGGGTATTTTTCGGCCATGGACAATTCAGCCAGTCTCAGTTTTTGTTGGAAGATTACAAACGACGGCACATGCCGCGGCACGTCAGGCATGGTCTCGCTCACCAGTCCCCGAAACTCCAGTGCCACCGCCTGGGTGAGGACCTGGAATTGCGCGGCCAGATAGTATAATTCAAAGTCGGTCGAGGCGAGCCGCCCCTCCTCTCGCGGTCTCATCAATGTGTCCAAGGCCACTCTACGCCGCCCTGTCCCCCACATAAAGCTACTCACCGCCGATCGAAGTCGTCAGAAAAACGCCACCGGTATCCGTATCAGTAAAGTCCTAAAAAAGTATAATAGGCGAGGAAGCGCCACCATCTTGAGGAGCGCGACTCGACCCATCACCGACAACGGCAGGGAGCCCCAAAACGGTATGCTACCCTTCAATCCCCTCATAGCCCTTTCGATATTACCCTCAAAGAGATCCGCCTGTGCATGATACATGCAGGCCCGTGATGTCCCCGAAACGATCAAGCAGGTTCCTTGCCCCGCTTAAAGCGTCCCCGGCGTCCTCCAAAAACATAAGGAGGTCATCCGCATATAATGAAATATGATGGTTCCGGCCCCAGAGCCGAAGGCCCCGGTATGCAGCTCCTAATCTCGCGCGCGCAGCCAACGGCTCTATCGCAAGAGCGAACAACAACGGAGAAAGCGGGCAGCCCTGTCTAGTGCCCCGTCGCACTGGATAGGAGGAAGAAACTGCCCGCCCCACTCGGACTCTGGCAGTGGCAGATGAATACAATATTTTAGTCCAACCAATATACTCAGCCCCAAGCTCAAACGCCTCCATCGCCGAGAAAAGGTAGAGCCATTCTAGGCTATCGAACGCCTTAGCAATGTCGACCGACAGCACCAATGCCTCACCGCCCACCGCCTCCCTCATCAAGGATCCGGAGCAACCTACGAACACTGCTGGCAGTATTGCGCGTCGGGATGAAGCCCGCTTGGTCCTCATGCACCAACCGCGTCATCAACCGGAGGAGCCTAGTGGCAAGCACCCGGATCAATATTTTATAATCTGTAGTGAGCATGGAAAGAGGCCTATACGCAGCAGGATCAGTCGGCGTTTTCCCAGGCTTAAGAAGCGGTATAATAATGGCCTCCCTAGTTGACCCGGGCAACATCCCCGTTTCCCGAGCCTCCCTGTACACCATAAATAATCGTGGCGCCAGGAGGTCCACATACGTCGAGTAAAATTCATTAGGCAAGCCATCGCTCCCAGGCGTTTTGTTGCGCGCCAACTGTTTAATTGCGCAGCGGATCTCGGCTAGTGTAACATCCTGCCCCAAGGCATCCGCCTCTTCCTCCTCTATCATTGGCAACTCCAGGCCCTCCAAAAACGCCTGGGGTCCCGTCCCGTCAGCCCGTAGGCGACTGGTGTAGAGGTCCGCATAGAAGGAACGGAACACCTCATTAATCCGCTGCTGATCATGCTCCAACCGGTCAGCGGGGGATGTCAGCGCCAGGATAGGCACGCTCCGAGGGGTGGGGTCTGCCAGCCAGGCCAACAGGGTCCCCACCTTGTCCCGCTCCGCGTGCCCACGAGCATCAAACACCTTGTAATCAAAGCAACGGAGCCGCTCCAGCCCAGCGGCCACTGCCTCCTTTAGAGCCAATACGTCGCCGCGTGTCCCAGTGCCATCAGAGTGAGCCTTTTCGGCCTCACGCAAAGCCAACTCAGCCTGTTCAATCTCCTGTAGGAGCAGCTTCCGAACCCCCACCCATTTGGCAATACAAACGCCACGGACCACCACCTTGAAAGCATCCCACTCCATAGCCGTCGTGGAGGCAGTGCCCGCGTTCTCGGCAAAGTAGCGTTCCACCCCCTCGCCAAGTTCCGCGCAAAATATCGGGTCCTCCAACATCTCTGGGCGCAATCTCCAGTGACAAATGCTGGGACGCTCCCCCACCCAACAGAAATTCACCAATAGAGGGTTATGGTCCGATAAGGTACTCGTCAGATACTCACTGCTGACCGCCAGCGAGGTCAGGCCAGCACTACAAAAGACAACATCAAGCCGGACATGGAGGTCATGTAGGGCCGAATAAATGGAATAATCCCTATCCGTCGGGTGCTGCGCACGCCAAATATAAACAAGCCCCCAATTATCTTGCCAATGGGCGCGAACCGCGGCCAGTTTATGAATCGGGGCAGAAGGCAGCGGAGGGGCGATCCCAGCGATAGAGTTGAAATCCCCCCTCATCAGGACCGGCACCGTGAAATAATCGGCAAGGGAGGAGGACAAAGATTCCAAAAAGGATGCTTGCTCCACATTAGGAGCATAGACACTACAAAGAGTCACCACGCGGCCATACATGCGGCCGCGTGCCGCTACATACCGGCCTCCTGGGTCCACTGTGTGATCTATCAGTTGGAACGGAACCCTGGCCCTAACCCAAATCAGCGCCGCCCCGCGCAAAGGCCGAATACGTAGTATAATACAACTGCCCGCTCCACTTACGCTGCAGAGCCCGCCCCTCAGTGGCAGTAAGATGTGTCTCCTGCAGCAAAGCAACCTGTATCCCCCTGCACACCAAATAGGAGTGGATCTTATACCCACGCTGCATAGATTGCAATTCCCGAACATTCCACGTTATGCATTTCACGTCAGGAGCCAGACCCATAACAACTTCGCAACATCCCGCTCAAAGCAGCCCACCTCCCCTAGCTGCCAAACAGGGTCGTCCACAATCAAAAAGGCAACATTTGATAGCACAGATAGAATACAAAGGCGCATCAGCAAGCAACATCCCCAAAACAAACAAGCCCCAACCCCCAGTCGCCCAGCCATCTCCCTCATGTGCGTCTCTCCCCCTACACCCCATGTTGCCTGACTGGTTTTTATTTTTTAAACCTGGCTTGGTGTTAAAATACTGGCCCAGCCTAGTCGTCAGGTGGCAACCTTTTAATATAGCCATATGACTTTCAAAACGTATGGCAGCCCACTGAAAGTTAATTGGAATCTATATTTGACTGATTTTGGTCTTTAAATCACCCTCCTACATATGCTCTAATATCATACATGAAGAAGCCATTGTATGTTAATACATTTGCAATTCTTTTCGAATCAGTGTATTAAAATGTAAAAACATCTAAACAAAAAAGTGATGGATGAGGGGTTGGCCTAACGGCTAAGGCGCTCGACCTCGGGGTTTGAGTCTCGGTAACGACGCCATAAACCCCCTGTGATTCTTGGCAAATCACTTAATCTCCCCGTGCCTAAAATGAAAGTGTGTCCTCATGTAACGTAACTGGTGCTATGTAAAGCGCTCTGATAACTGGTTCGGTTCTAGTTCGTGCTATATAAAACTCTGCAAAAAAAAAAAAAACTCTTCCTCAAAAGATTCTATATGTAGATTTGAAATCAGTAACTTTCCCAGTTCTGTGCTTAACTGAGTCAATCCAGGTTACTTCAATGCATTTTACCCCTTTTGAAAATAGGGATGACAAATTCCTCAAGTCAAAGGAAAATCCCTCATTTTGAATAAAATATGCTTTATTTTAGATTGGCTCTCCTGTTCTAAAATGTTGGAATGTATTCTTTAGCCAAATGTATTAGGGCAAGAGAAGCCCTAAGTTTCCCAGGTCCATTCTTGATGAGCTGCTTCACTTCAGTGTTTTTCCCCTTTGAATTCTGGGACTTGTAGTCTTGTTTATTGCATAATAAAACAGGTCAAGTCCCACATCACGCATAGACCAGAGAAAGTTTGCAGGTATGCTATACTTAGTGGCAGATTTATGAAGGCCTTGCGCCACGTTTACGCCGCTGTTGCGTCACGCAAGGCGGCGTAAACGTGGCGCATCCCTACGAACCATTTACAACGTGACGCATCTAGGCAGATGCGTCACGTTGTAAAGCCCTGCGCCGCTTGTGGGCGTTCCGGTGCAGGGTGGGCGTTCCGGGGCAGGTGCGCCTCGCAAAAGTGGCTGAGTGAGATCTATAAGATTTCACTCAGTCACTTTTAGGCCAATGCTGCGTCAAAAGCCTGCGCCTGCTTGAAGCAGGCGTAGGTCTTGATGCAGCATTGGTCAGATAGGGCACCCCCGAGCCTTGCTGGAGCTGCGTCGCGCTTGCGACGCAACTCCAGCAATGCGCCGCCTTTACGGCACAGATGCGTCACGCATCTGTGCCGTTTTTGCCCCATGGTGCGCCGCATTGTAAATGCGGCGCACCATGGGTGGCGGAGCTGTGGCGCACTGTGGCGCACATTAACTGGCCAGTTAACATAAATCTGCCCCATAGCATTTACAGATCACCAAAGTCTCCAAGGTCCATGGGTGGGTAGTCCAGTTCAGATGTCTTCCACATGAATCTGGTCTGTTGGCTTGTTTGCAGAAGTTTTAAATAATCTAGATATTATAACACGGGGTTGAAATGTTGTATTTTTGTGTATGCACATTCCCAGAGGTTGCTGCTCTGATTGTAAACCAATTAAAATACCTGGGATTAGGAAAACAAGTTTACACTAATAAATAAACAAAAGCGGTTCCAAAGAGACGCCGACCCACCGCGCCAATGGGATCCACCCATGGTATCGATTGACAGGTTCATGCAGCCAATGAGCGCGGCTTCCATTGCGAGGGGCGGGTCCCGCAGCACAAACCGTGCGCAGAGATGGCCGCCGCTGGGCGTGTCCGTGCCGGGAGAGGCGTGGCCTCTGCTAATGTCCGCCGCTCGTCCAATCAGAGCGGGCGGCGCGGTTTGAGCGGACGGCGGCGGGAGATGGCGGACACTGGCGGCCTCGAGGCGGCGGCCGGGCCCGAGGCGGCCCTGGCGAGCAGCGTCTTCCACAGGCTGAAGGTAGAGCGGGCGAGGCCCGGGAGCAGCGGGAGGCGTCCGTGAGGAGGGAAGGGGGAGGGCATACCAACGGGAGAGGGTAGGCATAGAGAAAGGACTACCGGGTAGACATGGAGGAAGGACTACACGTAGTGACGTTTCAGGAAAGTCTGCGGGTGTAGACACAAAGAGAGGACTGACGTCACAGGGAAGACTGCAGTGTAGACACAAAGAGAGGACTGACGTCACAGGGAAGACTGCAGTGTAGACACAAAGAGAGGACTGACGTCACAGGGAAGACTGCAGGTGTAGACACAAGGAAAGGTCTGACGTCATGCAGGTGTAGACACAGAGGACTGACGTCATGCATGTGTAGACACAAGGAGAGGACTGACGTCACAGAAAAGACTGCAGGTGTAGACACAAGGAGAGGTCTGACGTCATGCAGGTGTAGACACAGAGGTCTGACGTCATGCAGGTGTAGAAACAGAGACTGACGTCACAGGAAAGACTGCAGGTGTAGACACAAGGAGAGGTCTGATGTCACAGGAAAGACTGCAGGTGTAGACACAAGGAGAGGTCTGACGTCATGCAGGTGTAGACACAGAGGTCTGATGTCATGCAGGTGTAATCACAGAGACTTGACGTCATAGGAAAGACTGCAGGTGTAGACACAGGGAGAGGTCTGACGTCACAGGAAAGACTGCAGGTGTAGACACGAGAGGTCTGACGTCATGCAGGTGTAGACACAGGTCTGACGTCATGCAGGTGTAATCACAGAGACTGACGTCATAGGAAAGACTGCAGGTGTAGACACAAGGAGAGGTCTGACGTCACAGGAAAGACTGCAGGTGTAGACACGAGAGGTCTGACGTCATGCAGGTGTAGACACAGAGGTCTGACGTCATGCAGGTGTAATCACAGAGACTGACGTCATAGGAAAGACTGCAGGTGTAGACACAAGGAGAAGTCTGACGTCACAGGAAAGACTGCAGGTGTAGACACAAGGAGAGGTCTGACGTCATGCAGGTGTAGACACAGAGGTCTGATGTCATGCAGGTGTAATCACAGAGACTTGACGTCATAGGAAAGACTGCAGGTGTAGACACAGGGAGAGGTCTGACGTCACAGGAAAGACTGCAGGTGTAGACACGAGAGGTCTGACGTCATGCAGGTGTAGACACAGAGGTCTGACGTCATGCAGGTGTAATCACAGAGACTGACGTCATAGGAAAGACTGCAGGTGTAGACACAAGGAGAGGTCTGACGTCACAGGAAAGACTGCAGGTGTAGACACAAGGAGAGGTCTGACGTCATGCAGGTGTAGACACAGAGGTCTGACGTCATGCAGGTGTAATCACAGAGACTGACGTCATAGGAAAGACTGCAGGTGTAGACACAGGGAGAGGTCTGACGTCACAGGAAAGACTGCAGGTGTAGACACGAGAGGTCTGACGTCATGCAGGTGTAGACACAGAGGTCTGACGTCATGCAGGTGTAATCACAGAGACTGACGTCATAGGAAAGACTGCAGGTGTAGACACAAGGAGAGGTCTGACGTCATGCAGGTGTAGACACAGAGGTCTGACGTCATGCAGGTGTAGACACAGAGACTGACGTCATAGGAAAGACTGCAGGTGTAGACACAAGGAGAGGTCTGACGTCATAGGAAAGACTGCTGGTGTAGACACAAGGAGAGGTCTGACGTCACAGGAAAGACTGCAGGTGTAGACACGAGAGGTCTGACGTCATGCAGGTGTAGACACAGAGGTCTGACGTCATGCAGGTGTAGACACAAAGAGAGACTGACGTCACAGGAAAGACTGCAGGTGTAGACACAAAGAGAGGTCTGACGTCATGTATGGATGATCCTGGGGTTACAATGGAGTGCTGGGAGTCAGTCAACAGACTTGCCTTGACATAAAGTGGGTTGGTTGTGCGTAGGAGTCGCTGGCATACATTTTATAATATCATACAGGGCTTCACTATGGGAAAGATTACACTTGCAACTATTGCCAATTATGAACTATTTCTATAAACTAAGGGGCAGATTTACAAGCCCCTTGCGCCCCTTTTACGGTGCTGTTGCGTCACTTTTGTGATGCAGCAGCGGCGCAAAAGATGCGCCATTGTGCGGGATATTTACAACGTGACGCATCTGGGAGATGCATCACATTGTAAAGCCCTGCGCCAGAAGGAGGCGTTCCTGCACAGGGGGGAGGGGGAGGGGCGTTCCGGCGCAGGAACGCCTCCTAAAAGTGGCTGAGTGAAATCTATAAGATTTCACTCGGTCACTTTTGAGCCCATGCTGCGTCAAAACCCTGCGCTTGCTTGAAGCAGGCGTAAGGATTGACGCACAATTGTAAAAATAGGGCCCCCCAGAGCATTGCTGAAGTTGACGCACAATTGTAAAAATAGGGCCCCCCAGAGCATTGCTGAAGCTATGTCGCGCTTGCGACGCAACTGCAGCAATGCGCTGCTTTACGGCACAGATGCGTCATGCATCTGTGGCGTTTTTGCCCCATGGTGCACCGCATTTACGGCGCATCAATGGTGGCGCACAATAACTGGCGCATCCCTGCTGCTATGCAGGGATGCCCCAGTTATTGTAAATCTGCCCCTGACTGTGTAATTTTTACCTGTTATTGATGGAAAGCTTCCTGGTTCACTGTTGTGTTAAGTGTGTAGACATATTATTTTTGCATCCTCTCAGTGTCAGGCTTCCTTTAGGGGTTCTATTCAGAGCTACTGGAATTATGCAGAAGTGGAGGACTAAATTATGCGACTAGAAAAGCGAAATTATGCGGAATATTGCAACATGTTTTCTGATAGTATTGCTTCATTGTTTTTACATTTTTGCTCATGGTAAAACTGTCTGGAAAAAGACTTTACCTTGTTAGTACCAGTTTAACACCTAGCATCAGTAATAAGCAAATTAAAGATAATCAGTCAACCTTTGCAAAGGGCTTTACACTGCACAGGGACACGTGTCACCACATTTTTATTAAGTTATGATCTATGTGAGCTAGAAACTATTTTTGGTTAAAATCTGCATATTGTGCAGCAGAAAATGGGGCATGTGGCAAATCCATAATTATGCAGGCACTTTCCACTCCCGCACAAATCTAAGTTTCCATGCAATGGGTGTATATTCCCATAACCCACCTGATGCTCAAGGTAGACTACAATGGACTGTCCCACCAGGCACTTGTTTGACTTGATAGTCCATTTTGCTGCCAGTATCCTGATCAACACCTGCTCTAACTGCTTCAGGTTGTCCTCCCATGAACTACTAAACACTGCAGTGTCATCCAGGTAAGCCACACTGATCTCTTCTAAACCTGGTCGAACATGTTTCACAGGCGCTATAAAATGGCACAAGCATTCTTCAACAAAAAGGCTTAAACTGAAATAATCCCACTGGCGTGGAAATAAACAGTCTTCTCCGTGACACTAGGTGACAGCGATTTGCATGTAGCCACTGGGCAAATCAAGGATGCTTAGGTTTTTTGCTTCATCAAGCTGATCCGCAGCTCATCACCTCTGGGCATCGTACGTGCATCTGTTTAGTGACAACATTGAGGGGCCAGAAGTCCACACAAAAATGCAAGTCTGTGAAACCGTGCTGGGGTACCAACACTGCTGGGGTACCAACACTAATGGGCTGGCCCAAGGACTATGGGACTTATCAATAACTCCATAGTCCAACATCTTCGACTCTCCCGTTCTAATGCACCCCTGAACTCGTTCACACACATAAGTCTTGCTTTTTACTGGCAAACTATCTCCTATTTCAATGTCATAAACACAGAGAGGTGTTTAACCCTGAAGTCAGCAAAAAAGGATGGGGAAATTGGCCCAGTACCTCTCTATTCTCCTTCTGCTGCTCAGGTGTCAACACTAAGACAAGCTACTGCCCTTCCACATATTCATGTCCCTATGCTGCAAGTCAGGTAGTAGCCCACTGTTTTCAACTTCCTCAGCCATGGCTGTGATGATCACTGTGTAATCTCTCCAGATGTGAAGCTTAAGCTTGTTCACATGGAAGACCCTCCTTGACTTTCTTGTGGCATCCGTATCCACCAAGTACTTCACATCTGAAACCTTCTGCCCTACCTTGCATGGCCACACCACGTATCCTCCAAAGCTCTGGGACCAGTGGGCTTCATCACTAACACCGCTTGACTGTCCTGGTAACCAACTAGTGTCTCTTTCTTGTTCTAGCACTCTTGTCAGTTCTTGGCTTGTCTGAAGGTTTTTCTTTACTTGACCCATGTATCGTGTCGTCAACTTCCTGAGGCAGTCACATAATCCACATAGTGATGACTCGGAAGTGCCTTCCCACTCTTCTTTGACTAAGATCACTAGGCCACGCACTGGGTGCCCAAACAGAACTTCAGATGGTCTGAATCTTGCTTCCTTTTCTGGAATTTCCTTGAAAGCGAATAAGAGACATTCCAGAATATCCCTCTTCCTCTTGACGTTATTTTGGAGAGTCTCCATTGTGCTCTTAGTGTCTTGTTAAACCTTTCCATCAACCCATTAGTTTGCTGGTGGTATGTCATGGAGAAATGGTAATCTGCACCAGCTTACTCTCACACCTCTCTCATGTAAGATAATGTTGGTTTACCAATCGGAAAGCACTGCCTTTGAACATGCAACCCAAGGAACAATTCGTAGGAGAACTCTAGATACCACCTTTGCAGACATGCTCATCCGTGGTACCACCTCTGGTACGTGGTGACAGGATCCACAAGAACCAAGATATTCTTGTTGCCTGATGCTGGAAATGGAGGGCGGGGATTAAATGGATCAGCAATTTCAATTCCCACCTGCTCAAATGGAAGAATTACAACTGTTAGGTCACTAACAGTGCTTCTTACCTCCAGAGTTACCACTCAATTGGCAACTGGGAAAAGTCCCACCTAATCTGTGTCTCTGTGTTTCCATGGTCATTAGAACAGTGGATCCAACCTATCCTGTGTCTTTCTAATGCCCAAGTGTCCTGAGATGGATATTTTGTAGGCCAGTGACAACAGGAAGTTCTCTGGCTCACTATAAAGCAGTCCATCTTCCCAGCTAGCATAATGCCTTCCAACTACTTTCTTGCTGACCTGCTCCTGGGCTCCTTCTGAGTCCAAGAAGCATAGGGCATGAAACCGGTGCCATTGCAGAATTCCTCCCATTTGGGTCCTCCAGCAGCAGCTTAATAACCCTTGCAGCGCTAGCTGTGACCCATACTCCAATAATTTGTCCTTTTTAGGTCTCGCCGAGCCAGCGCATGCGCTGCTCCGAGGCATGTAGTATCGGGGTTTTCAAAGTGCTGCCACAGCAGGCTTTTGGTGGCCGAGCGCTTGCGTCCACTCGCGCAGCCGCCATCTGCCTCCCTTCCAGCGCTTCCCGGCTGACCGAGCTCAGCCGTGTATGATTCCCAATGAAGCTCCCGCAGGTGCACATCACCGTCCTATCTCCTCAATTATAATACACGTTTTTCTGTTGCGATTCCATGAATTGATGTGTATTTAATGGTTTATGATGTCACTTAGCACATATTACCGAAAGACATACAATCTTTAATTATTTATGGAAATTCAGTGATTGTTTTTGATTGATTACTTGGTGGTTTTTGCTAATTGGGTTCTCAGTAGCAATCTTGAGCGCTCCCTGCTTTATGGCATTGTCATATTGCACTCAGGCTTTCCATCTATTACTGTTAATTATAGCCTGACCCTACTCGCCACTAAAGAGCCTCTCAGTCTCACGGACACTCTCTCACGGACACTCTCTCACGGACACTCTCTCACGGACTCTCACAGACACTCTTTCACTCTCGCAGCCACTCTCTCAGACTCTCGCAGCCACTCTCTCAGACTTTCGCAGACACTATCTCAGACTCTCGCAGACACTCTCACTCAGTCTCTCACTCAGTCACTCTCTCAGTCTCTCTCTCAGTCTCTCACTCAGTCTCTCACTCAGTCTCTCACTCAGTCTCTCACTCGCAGTCTCACACACTCGCACACACACTCTCTCACACACTCTCTCACACACTCTCTCACACACTCTCTCACACACTCTCTCACACACTCTCTCACACACTCTCTCACACACTCTCTCACACACTCTCACACACTCTCTCACACACTCTCTCACACACTCTCTCACACACTCTCACACACTCTCTCACACACTCTCTCACACACTCTCTCACACACTCTCTCACACACTCTCTCACACACTCTCACACACTCTCTCACACACTCTCTCACACACTCTCTCACACACTCTCTCACACTCTCTCTCACACTCTCTCACTCCCTCTCTCACTCTCTCACAGACTGACTCTCTCTCACAGACTGACTCTCTCTCACAGACTGACTCTCTCTCACAGACTGACTCTCTCTCACAGACTGACTCTCTCACAGACTGACTCTCTCTCACAGACTGACTCTCACTGACTGACTCTCACTGACTGACTCTCTCTCACTGACTGACTCTCTCTCACTGACTGACTGACTCTCTCTCACTGACTGACTGACTCTCTCTCACTGACTGACTGACTCTCTCTCACTGACTGACTGACTCTCTCACTGACTGACTGACTCTCACTGACTGACTGACTCTCGCTAAAAGACTGACTCTCGCTAAAAGACGGACTCTCATTGACTCACTCTCTTTCACTCACTGACTGACTCACTCCCACTCTCATTCACTCTCACTGGCTGACTCTCACTCTCACTGACTAGCTCTCTCACTTTCTCACTGACTCTCACTCTCTCACTGACTGATTAACTCTCTCTCTCTCACTGACTGACTCTTTTCACTGACTGACACTCTCTCTCACTGACTGACTCTCGCTGAAAGAGTGACTCTCGCTGAAAGACTGACTCTCGCTTAAAGACTGACTCTCGCTTAAAGACTGACTCTCGCTTAAAGACTGACTCTCGCTTAAAGACTGACTCTCGCTAAAAGACTGACTCTCGCTAAAAGACTGACTCTCGCTAAAAGACTGACTCTCGCTAAAAGACTGACTCTCGCTAAAAGACTGACTCTCGCTAAAAGACTGACTCTGGCTTAAAGACTGACTCTGGCTTAAAGACTGGCTGTCTCACTGACTCACTCTCTTTCACTCACTCACTCCCACTCTCATTCACTCTCACTGGCTGACTCTCTCACTCACTCTCTCACTGACTCTCACTCTCTCACTGACTGACTCACTCTAATTCACTCTCACTGGCTGACTCTCACTGACTGACTCTCTCTCTCTCTCACTGACTCCCACTGTCTCACTGACTGACTAATTCTCTCACTCTCAATGACTGACGGACTCTCTCACTTACTCTCACTGACTGAACTTCACCCTCCTGTTATTTATGCCCCCCATAACAAAAGAAACACAACAAGCAACCATTTGGACAGGCAGATACAAGTTGCCAGCATTGAAAGGACAAAAAAACCCCAAGACATTATTTTTAATACTTTTTCAATATGGTCGTTTAGTTGTACATAATGCTTTTGGTCATATCTAAGGTAACAAAAATGCTTCTGACACTTCTTTATTATAACTTTTCAGCATGCTGCAAACTTCTATAAAGCACTGCCAAAGACATAGGTAAAGTCAATATCTCTGGCTAAACACTTATAAGTTCCCAAAGGCGAGACCTATTGGCTATGCCAATGCTTGTTTAGTGTTTCGCCAGCGGCTGCCTGGCCCACCTTTCCAAGAGGATGTGGAGTTTTCTGCCACCAATGGAATGGTCATATTTTGACCTCATCCCTTGGAACACAGGCAGCGGGCCTCCTCTCCTGTTCATATGCAGGACACTGACAAGTGACAGAAAAGGCAAAAACATTTCTCTGCGAATCCACAAATTTAGCGCTTGTGGGCGTCTTACACGGGCGGAGTCAGAAGGGGCAGAGTCAGTGAAAGCCTTCCTATCGCCACTTCTTAACATGGGTACTTTTTCTTGAGTTTTCAAACAAGACAATATAGTCTTAAAATCGTGAATACAAGAGGACATTTGTTTTTTTTTTATGTCCTTTAGCCCAGGGACCGTGTTACCAGCTTGAAATGTTATAAAACATTCTTTTTTAACTGGTCGCAAAGATTGTTTGTATGGCTTTGGGTGTTAAGGACTCTGTAGCAGAGATGGGTGTGTAAACACTCAGTGTATTATAGTGAAAGGTAACTGATTCATGCACCTGCTGCAGAGCTCTGCATGCTGTTGTTATATTGGCTGCATCACCACAAAATAGTTCACAGAAGTGCCTTGAATGGGCAGGTGCTGTCCGGTACAGAGTAGTGACACTTCTTCAATTTGTAGAGAACGCGCACTTCTTTATTTTTTATTTCCAGTCGGATCACTGCCCTACAGCTTTAAATCTCTGAGTGTAGCCTGCTGGTTACAGGTTTGTTTTAATTTCAAAAAGTTAGGTCAGTGGATTAATGGGGTTGCTGTTTGGACTCCTGTGTACTCTGCAGGTCACGAGTTTCAATCCAGGTATTATAGGTGGTGTAATATGTGTTTAATGAAAACACCTGCATGTAGTTTGCAGGGCCACCCTGTTTGATGTTAATACCTTTGCTGGTTTGACTCACTTTTTATTTCTTACAAGGTTGATAAACTGCTTACCATTAAGTAGAGTAGTTATCAACACCTATTATTATTTAGCAAAAATAATTCTGATTAAATCGTGTGCTGTGTAGGTTGTTATTATCAGTGTAATTACACACCTTGACCTGCATTCCATGCACACATTAAAAGTACACATAAACCTGAATACCTTGCATAGATGGAGCTTAATAAAGTACATTCTGTTGACAGATGGTGGCAAGCCAGCTTAGTGACTTGGATATGTTAAAGGTGATGGGGCCCAGTCCAGACCTTTGTGGAAAGTGTAAGCCAGTTCTGATATATACCAGAAAGAGTTATCATTTGCTTATTGAGCGTGACCAGGGAGGTAAGAGGTGCCCCCATCAAGGGCTTTATAGGGACGTGAAGAGCTTTACACCCTTGAAGTCTCTCCCGCCCTCCAGGGTCCGTATTACAAATCGGGCACTGTGCCCCGGTCTGTGCCCAGCCCTCCTTTAAATGGGTCCCACAACACTGCAGCAGAGTACCAGGCTGGATGCTGGAGCCCACTAGTCCAGCTTGATAACATCTCAGACTGACTCTCATACTTATCTCTTATATTTCTCTTCATCTACACTCTTACCCTCTATCCTTTCTCTCTTTTCTAAAGCCTGACGTCTTCCCACCGGCCATGTGGTTGTAGGTGGGGAAATTGTTTTTCTTTTTTTTGAAAAATAATAAAGAGGTATAAACCATAAATGGGTCCCACGGACGAAGTGGGGGATAATGGAGTCCACCTATGAGGTAGTTCCGTTGTTGTTCGGGCATTTGATTGGGGAGGAGTCCACCTATGAGGTAGTTCCGTTGCTGTTCGGGCATTTGATTGGGGAGGAGTCCACCTTTTAGGTAGTTCTGTTGTTGCTCAGGCATTTGATTCGGGAGCAGTCCTAGTTCTGTTGTTGTTCGGTCATTTGATTTGATTGGGGAGGAGTCCACTTATGAAGTACTTGTTATTGAGATTGAATGAGCGCTGGGGGAGACAACATACTCGCTGATGCGCTGGTAACTGTACCCATCAGAAACCTAGTGCAAAAATTGATTCTAAAAGCTTCCTATTGTAACCCTCATTACTATTGCTGCTAAAGTTGAATTTAAGAAATATTGCTGCTAAAAGTGATTTTAAAAAACTTTGTGTACATAGGAAATTGTGGTTCCAAAGTTGATTTTAAAAACGTTTTAACTGGAACCCTCACTGCCAGGAATAGCGCTGCTAAATCGGCGATTCTAAAACGGAGCTGAAAGTTGATTTATACACTGGACCAGAAACCTCAGTGGCAGGAAATTGTGGGGCATTTAAAAAAACTCTGAAATACCTCATTGCCGCCTCCCCGGCCCACCACCAACGCTAGGCCGGATAGTTGTGGAGGGAGGTCGGCATTCTACGACGCACACCCCAGAAGTGACTAGACTTCCGGGCCACACGCGTCACCGGTCATACGGGGACTATAAACCCATAATGCCCTCTAGTATGCGCAGCGGGCGAACCGGCGGCTCGCCGAAGGTGCGCCAAAGGTAAGCCCGTCTGCGCCTGTCCGGGCCCAGGGCCAAACCCCTTGTTGCAACTATACAATACACAAGAGATTTGTTACTCAGTATGAACTCCAACCCAAAGCGGTGTTTACACCCGCTAACCATGTCACAATGGGTAGGACCATGGAGCTGCAAATACTGTAGGGAAAGTTTTGGACCCGACATTAATCCCCTAACAAATAATCAGACAGAAGTCCTGAGATGCGGTCTCTTAAATGTCAGGTCAATGGGCAAACATGCCCTAGAAATCTATGATCTCATAACCGAGAGAGAACTGGACTGTCTATTTATGACGGAAACATGGCTGACGCCTATTAGTAACCCAGACGTCACTAATACTCTCCCACCCGGATACCTTATCTCCAGGGAGGACAGAGCAATCCAAAGGGGGAGAGGCATAGCCATTGCCTACTGTGAGACCCTAAACTGCCAGACCTTTGCAATTCCAGAACTCAAAGGGGCTGAAAAAATGGGCTTCGCCATAAAAGTGCACGACTCTTTCACCTTTACGAGCGCACTGATATACCAACCACCAGGGAAACACACTGATTTCCTGGAAAGTATTGGGACAGCCATCAGCAACCTGGCTCTCAAATCCGCCAACTTTACCTGCCTTGGGGATATAAACATACATCTCGACTGCCCCACCGACCCGGCAGCGATATGTTTTAGAGACACCATGAATGTCCTAGGCCTAACCCAGACCACAACCAGCCCCACTCATAAAGCAGGGCATATCCTGGACTGCATCTGCTCAAACCTGGGGACTCTCACTGTTAAAACACCCCAAACACTAACATGGACAGACCACAGCCTTATCCCTTTCGACATCGTAGTCATGACCGGCAAAAAGTTGAGAAACCCAGACAATACATCGGGACCCTCCAGGGCAGAACCTAGTTGGAAAACCCTGATAGAACAAGAGCCGTTCCTAACTAGAGCAGCAGAAACCAAACCCACCCCCACGGGAGACCCCACCAACGACAGCCGAACCCTCAGAGAATGGATAAATGCACTAGGCGCAGGGAACCCCAGTGCAAAGCTAGGGACCAAAAAGAAACCCTCAGCCCTCTGGTTCACTGAGGCCCTAAAAGAAGAACAAAGGAAAGTCAGGGCATTAGAACGGAAATGGCGGACCAAATATGAAGAAACCGACCAAAACAACTACAAAGCTGCACGCCGACAGTACCATGGGCAGATAAAAACTGCAAAAAAAGACTACTATACTGAAGCCATAAATAAAAGCAACAACAGGCAGAAGGAAATTTTTAAAATAATTAACACCTTTACCAACCCTAAATCCATGCAAAAAGAGATTCCCCCTCCCAAGGCTTATGAAATTCGATAGCCAACTTCTTCGAAGAAAAAATACAAAAGACTTTGCCCACCCACGAATTCACAAAGAAGAACTACCTAATGATATAGATACAAACATCACTGCCCGTTTGTCCACCTTCTGCCCGGTCAGTTTAGATGATTCAAAGGCAGAAATCTTAAAAATTAAATCAGGCTCCCCTTTTGGCCCCTGTCCTCCATATGTCCTCCACACTATGGTGGATATTGCCAACCCCATCATAAATAACATCATCAACTCCTCACTCAACTTGGGCATAGTACCAGAGGAATGGAAACTCGCTGCAGTAAAACCCCTGCAGAAAAAACAACTGACAGATCCAACCACCCTAACCAACCTACGACCTATCTCCCTACTCCCAGCTCTCTGTAAACTAACTGAAAAATTTGTGAATAGGCAACTCACAGCCTTCCTGGAGGCAAATAATATATGGCACCCAAACCAAGCAGGATTTCGGGCCCAGCACTCAACCGAATCAGCCCTCATTTTCACCGCAGAAACCTTGAAGGCAGCAATGGACCAGGGGAAAAAGGCGGTCCTGGTGCTCCTAGACCTGTCCGCGGCATTTGATACGGTTTCACATACCATCTTAGTGGACCGACTTGCCGCGGCAGGGATAGCTGGGAATGTATTGGGATGGCTAAGTTCCTTCTTAGCCAACAGGCAACAAGTGGTCACCTTAGGCCAGTTCAGGTCTGAAGAAAAACAACTCACATTAGGAGTGCCTCAGGGCTCATGCCTGAGCCCGACACTCTTCAATGTATACCTGGCCCCCCTGATCAAACTCATATCGTCCTTCGACATTTACACCATATCATACGCGGATGACAGACAGCTCATCCTGGTGATGGAGGATGACACCGTAGACAGTGAAAGAAAACTCAAGAACTGCCTCACAGCCACTTTCAAATGGATGAGGGCAAACCACCTTAAATATAACACTGAGAAAACAGAGATCGTGCCATTTGGAAAAAATAATCTGTTCAACCCCGCCCTATGGTGGCCAGAGGAAGCCAACACCCCCCCAAACACCATCACATCTGCTAGGAACTTAGGGATCAGATTTGACTCCTCTCTAACCTTCAAACATCAAGCAGTGGCAGTGGCCGGAACATGTTTCAGCCTCATAAAAGGGCTCAGGAAATTCTTTGATTTCATACCACTCCAGGCACGTAAAATGGCTGCAGTAGCACTTATAACATCGCGCCTGGACTACTGCAATAGCCTATACGCAGGGACAAACAAAACAGTCTGCCACAAACTGCAAATGGTCCAACACGCAGCGGCTAGACTGGTATTGGGCTGGAAAAACAGAACCTCAGCCACAGCAGCAATGGTAACACTACATTGGCTGCCAATCCAGAAACGGGTCCTTTTCAAAATCCTTTTAATCACCTTCAGGGCTTTCCATGGGAGGACCCAGCTACATCCAGAGCATGTTCAGACACTACTCCCCCTCGCGTAATCTAAGATCCCAAAATGCCAACCTCCTCACCATCCCTAACTTCAGACTGAAAACCAGAGGTGGAAAGGCATTGGCAGTCCTGGGATCCAAGGCCTGGAACTTCCTTCCCCCTCCCCTTCGCCAAATAGAGAAAGAAACTGAATTCAGAAAGGCCCTAAAAACATGGATATACAAACTATCCAGCACCACCTGTAAATCCCTAATCTAGAATGACAGTTCCCCTCTCATCAGCCCGACACTCCCCTGTCCCGGCCTAACCTTTCTAAAGCGCCAAGATGCTCCTTGGAGTGTAAACCGCGCTATATAAGAAATATTTACATTACATTACATTACATTGTTCGGGCGTTTGATTGGAGATGAGTCCACCTATGAGGTAGTTCTGTTATTGTTTAGGCATTTGATTGGGGAGCAGTTCACCTATGAGATAGTTCTGTTGCTCGGGCATTTGATTGGTGAGGAGTCCACCATTGAGATAGTTCTGTTGCTCGGGCATTTGATTGGGGAGCAGTCCACCTATGAGGTAGTTCTGTTGTTGCTCGGGCATTTGATTGGGGAGCAGTCCACCTATGAGGTAGTTCCGTTGCTGATTACAACTAGGCATTCATTGGTTACACAGACCCCATGTCAAATATAATAGGAGGAATCTTTGCATGGTGTAATATTTATAGATCCATTATGCACGTATGTCCACTGCTCAAACAAACTCAAACTCCTCTATACTAACCCACCACTAATCCTCTTTGGATTCCAGAGTAGCGTGCTACTTGCAAAAAAGTGCTTTGATGCTTCGTGAGGGATAAGAGCTATCTCAATATAACTGCAATATATATAGCGTGTGCCCACGTGTCTTGCCAGAGTGCTGAGGTGGCGCAGAGCTCATTTTCAACAAACTTGCCTTACCTTCCAAGTACTTTACCAGTACACTCCTCTGCCTTACCAGACTGTAACCCGAGTATGATATCCAAATTTGCCACCAGGTTATATTTGCCTGTGAGTGAAGAGCAGTCACGTGCTGTCCCTCTTAGGCCCCTCCTTGAAACACCTTTTGGGAGCTGCTCCAATCTTCTTAAGCTCAGAGGAGAGCTTTACAAGTCAGTCTTCCCTCTCTTGGAAGTTACTTTGATCTAAAAGTGCTGCTTAAAGCTTTAATTGTCCCTGGGTACGAGTTTACAGACGTCGATGTTGCATACCATTTTTTTTAAAAAATTTTTTTTTTAGTCGATCGATAGAGTGAGCTGAGGCATGCCTATGTGTGCTGTAGCCTCTGGGTGTTTAAAATAGTGTAGGCAATGCAATTTTAAGTGTGTGGTTCCTTGACTTACACGCTGTTTTTTATGTTGCAGGAGTTGGATTGTCCCCCAGTGGAGGGCCTGTTCCTAACAGAGCCGGAGACCATGCTGGAGCTGTTCTGCACCCCATCGGTGCACCGCCTCGACATCCTGGAGTGGATCTGCACACGGTAAGAGTCCAGGATAGATTTTTTACTTATTTTTATTTTAGAGGTTTTATATAGCGCTGACTGGACCCAGAGGTATCAGAGCGCTTTACAATTGTAACAGAAAGGTGTTTAAATACAGGTACAGTGTGTATAAGTACAGAAAGTTGATTCAAAAATAAGCAGTCCACATAGGATAAAGGTTACACTAGATGAAAAGTAAAAAACAATTGCTAAACACAATAAGATATACAATATAGAGGTCGCAGTTTGGTGGGAAGGTTCGATAAAATATACCTAGGAGCAAGAAGGACAAAAAATGTGCAAGAAAAACTGAAGGTCATAAGGTGTAGTGAGAAACGGGAGGTAAAGGAGAGGCAAGGAAGGGAGGGAAGGAGATAAGATTGAAGGGAAGGAGAGGGGGGGCAGGAGGGGGTTCACTAGCCGTAGGCGGAGCAGCTGAATGGGGGGATGCTGAGGAAGGCGAGGCCACTCGGGAGGTAGTTAGAAGCCCCAGTATTTATTAAGGAGAAGAAGTTTGAGTTCTTTTTTGAAGCTGGGGTAGGATGGGTTACAACGGAGGTCTGGTGGAGGGCATCCCAAATAAGTGGGGCATTGCCTGAAAAGGAGCGTGACTGAGTGGTATTCTTTTTCTGAAGGGGGGGATAAGTAGGAGGGTGTTGGAGCTTCTCAGTGATCGCGTGCAGCCTGCTTTGGTCAGTTTATTGGAGAGGTATGTCGGTGTGTTTTGGTGGAGGATTTTGTGCGTAATGCAGGCGGTTTTATAAGTGGATCTACCTTCAATGGGGAGCCATTGAGGGATTTAAGGGCGGGAGAGATGTGGTCAAATCGTTTGCAGTCTGTGATAAGCCTGGCCGCGAGGTTGAGCACTGATTTTAGAGGTGCCAGGTGTGTTTTGGGAATTCCGGTGAGGATGGCATTGCGGTAATCAATGCGCGATAGAACAAGAGATTGAACTGCTAGTTTAAAATCATCAATTGGGATGAAGGGCTTAATTCTCTTAAGGTTGCGAAGGGTAAGGAGGGCTCCTTTGGCAGAGTTTTTGATGTGTACGTTGAGAGATAGGCGGTTGTCAAGGGAGATGCCCAAGGATTTGACTGAGGTGGCTTGGGACAAGGGGCAGTTGAGGGCATTAAGGTCTGTGATCCAATTTTGAATGGGGAGCTGGTTGTTTTTTGGGGAGAAAAGAATAATTTCAGTTTTTTTAGGGTTAAGTTTGAGGTGGTTCGAGTGGAACCAGGCTTGAATTTTGATGAGGGTGTTGTTGAGGTGGAGGATGTCAGCATGGGTTTTTATCTTATGGTAGAGTTGTGTATCGTCAGAGTAAAGATGGTAGTTGATCCCGGCTTGTTTGAGAATGAGGGTGAGGGGTTCCATGAAGAGGTTAAAGAGAGAGGGAGAGAGTATGGATCCTTGCGGAACTCTTAGAGAAATGGGGGAGGGGTTCGATAAGCAGTTTTGGATTTTAATTTGTTGAGCACGGTGTTGCAGGTATGAGACAAACCAATTATGAGTCATGCCATTAAGGCCGAATCGTTCGCTAAGGACTTTGAGTAGAACAGAATGGTTAACTGTATCGAACGCTGCGGAGAGATCGAGGAGGATCAATAGGCTAGATTCGCCATTGTCGAGGGAGTGGTGAATGTCATCTATAATGTTAAGCATGGCGGTTTCGGTGCTGCAGCCTTTCCTGAAGCCAGATTGGAGGGGGTCAAGTAAGTTAAAAAGTTGAATGTGTCTGTCAAGCTGAAGGACACATTTTTCCTGGGCTTTCGAGAGAAGGGGCAGATTGGAAATAGGACGGAGGTTGTTGAGGTCATTAGGGTCAGCAGTAGGGTTTTTGAGAATGGGGGTGATTTGGCCCAGTTGTAGGGAGGAAGGGACACAGCCGGTGGCTAGGGAAGTGTTAATGATCGAGGTCCAGGAAGGGGTAATGATGTGTTTGAGATTTTGGACAAGTTTAGAGGGGAAGGGGGTCTTTGGTGTGGGAGGAGGGTTTAAGTTTTGCAATGATGTCAAAGACATCTCTTTCAGTAAGTGGCTGGAAATTATGCCAGGCGGCGTTATTTTTAAGGAGAGTGTTAGGGGGATTGGAATCGTGGAGGGAGGAGGGAATGGAGGGGATCGGGAGATCAATGTTATGTAGGATCATGGAGGGAGCAGGGGGGGGGGGTGGGAGGGATGCAGGTGAGTTAGGGGAGATGTCCAAAATGGAGGTAGGGGTCGGAGTCTGGAGGAAGGATTGTTCTATTCTAGCAATTTTTTCAGAGAAAAAGAGGGCTATTTCTTCGCATCTAGTGGTCGAGGCCAGAAGTATAGGAGGAGTGGATGAGGTTTGATTGCGAACAATGTTAAACAGTTCTCTGGGTCTATTTTTGGCTCGGTCCAGTTGTGCTCGGAAAAAGGATGCTTTTTGTTTAAAGATGTGTTTTTTATAAGATGACCTTGCAAGTCTGAGGCGAGCTAGGTGCAAAGGAGTAGCGTGTTGTCTCCACGTTCTTTCCGTCCGTCTAAGTGAGCGTCTTTCATTATTAAGCTCAGAATTGAACCATGATTTGGAAGGAATGGTTCTTTGGTTTTTAAGCTTCAGCGGGGCCAGGAGGTCCAGGGTATCCACGACTGCTTTGTTGTAGTGTTCTGTAAGCTCATTCGCGTTCAGTGAGGGAGGGATGGCGAGAAGTTGGGCATGGATTCCAGTAAATCAGGGGGGATATTATTAAGATTTCTGGACAGTTTCATGGGTTTAATGATTTTTGTGGGAGGAGGGATGGCAGAGACCGCTATAGAGAACAGAATGAGATGATGGTCGGACCGGTCGATGGGAACGATGTTGGATAGGAGGGCTAGATCTTTGCTTGTAATGATGGCATCTAGGATTGCTCCTTTGGAATGGGTCAAAGATTTACAAAGTTGCTCGAGGTTATTGATCTCGAGAAGGTTGGATAGGAGGGTGATAGAGGGGTTATTGGTCTCGTTCCAATGGAGGTTGAGGTCTCCCAGGAAAATAGGGGAGTCCTATCTAAGAGGACGGAATCCCATCACCCACCGAGGTGGCATGCTTCATCATTTGGGATCTCCTCTTGGCTGCAACATGGTGTAGCCAAGGAGCTATGACTCCTAGCACGTGTTTAGGAGGAGCTTGCAGATGTTTTAGTATGATCCGGTGGCTAGATCTCCTAAGATCGATGGAGCATGGAACAGTGTGGTGAAAGTGCGTAATGCAGTTGGTAAAGTTAGTGATTAAAATTGACTACCAGGAGAGAATAAGTTTATTAGGTATCCCTTGGTGTCAAATATTAAAAGCAGGGTACGAGCGGTCTGATAAAAGCGCGCTGGTGAAAGCAATAAGAGGGTCTACATGTTTCAGCCAATCTTGATCATAAATTGGCCTTCCTCAGGACCTGATTGTTACTACTACTGCAAAATATAAGTGAGTAAGAACTAACACAAAAAATTGCCAATATAATTGGAACGATACAACCAACTTATACCTGTGTAATACTTTTGGTAGGCACTACAGGGATATTTGGTAAACACCTGTATGCAATCGGGAGGACTACCCACCGCTCCTGGTAACAACTCAGGGCGTGCAGCAACGCTCTGTCCATCGCTACCTCGGACCCGAATCCGGTTGTCACAGTAGTGCAGTGTGGCTCTGCTATGGTAGTGCAGTGTGGCTCTGCTATGGTAGTGCAGTGTGGCTCTGCTATGGTAGTGCAGTGCGGCTCTGCTATGGTAGTGCAGTGCGGCTCTGCTATGGTAGTGCAGTGCGGCTCTGCTATGGTAGTGCAGTGCGGCTCTGCTATGGTAGTGCAGTGCGGCTCTGCTATGGTAGTGCAGTGCGGCTCTGCTATGGTAGTGCAGTGCGGCTCTGCTATGGTAGTGCAGTGCGGCTCTGCTATGGTAGTGCAGTGCGGCTCTGCTATGGTAGTGCAGTGCGGCTCTGCTATGGTAGTGCAGTGCTGCTCTGCTATGGTAGTGCAGTGCGGCTCTGGTCTCGTAGCGGGGTGCGGCTCTGGTCTCGTAGCGGGGTGCGGCTCTGGTCTCGTAGCGGGGTGCGGCTCTGCTCTCGTAGCGGGGTGCAGCTCTGGTCTCGTAGCGGGGTGCATCTCTGCTCTTGTAGCGGAGTGCGGCTTTCTCTAGTAGCACAGTGCAGCTTTCTCTCGTAGAGCCACTTTCTCTCGTAGCGCATTGCAGCTCTCTTTCTCTCATAGCGCATTGCAGCTCTCTCGAAGCGCAGTGCAGCTCTCTCGAAGCGCAGTGCAGCTCTCTCGAAGCGCAGTGCAGCTCTCTCGAAGCGCAGTACAGCTCTCTCGAAGTGCAGTGCAGCTCTGCTCTCATAGCGCAGTGCAGCTCTGCTCTCGATCGGGGTCAAGTCTAGTAGAACGTGCAAGTCCAATCTCTTACAACAGTGCAGTTCTGCTGTTGCTTCTCTAGTGCAAGTCCTCTCTAACTGTACAATGTGAGTCCATCCTTGTAGCACAGTGCAGGATTGAATTTGTTTCTTGGCGTAAGCCCTGTTTCGTTGTACAGCGTGAGTGTGTTCTCGTACCAGAATGAGAGACCTCTCTTGTAGTACAGTGCAAGTCGTCTCTTTCTTGCAGCACACGTGTTTCCCCCTCCACAGTGTTCTTGTATAGAGGCCCCTCTTTTCTTACTATTGTTTTAAGCTAATTTTTTTCTCCTCTGAGAAACATGGCACTCTGTCTAGTAATTGTCACTTCTCCCTCCATTTCCTGCTCTTCTCCCTCCTGCTGCCTGTCTTGTTTGCTCTTTCTCTTTTCACACAGGTCGCTCTGCGTTCTACTTGTGTGTTTCTCTCCGAACTCAGCTCCTTCTTCTTTTCAGTTTGATGTACCGCCTCTCTCGTAACGATGCCTTTCCTTTGTTGCAGGATTTGCCCACCACTCCAGGATCAGTTTTCTTGTCTGAAGGAGTCCCAGGCCGATGTGAAAATTAAAGGTATACCTTCTCTCTCTCCCTTCAAGAGACCTTGGTGACCTCAATGCGCTACATTTGAGGATTCATGCACTGGTCCTCGCAGCTCCCTGGCTCCGAATATAACCTTTGAATGGCAGTACAGTGGTTAGCATCAGTGGTTCTTAGCCTGTTCAGACTATAAGTGTTCGTGATTGATGTTTTGTCGTATTGTGCTGTGTTAAGTAGATCTGTCTCTTGAAGATGCTGCTGCTTACACTAGCCCTGGACTACCAGCAGATGCCCCAGGTGTGCAGGCTCCCTACATTCCAGACGCGGGGGCAGCAGGTAAAACGCATGCTCCTGTCTAGAACGAAGCCTGCCCCAAGAGCAGAGGCAAACTATGGAAGCCAGGGAATGGAACAAGCAGCTCACCTGTCTGGTAGCCCAGGGAGATATGCACAAGCAAATGGCAAATGCCAAAAGGTGTTGGAAAGAATGCTTGCATATATGTGAACCTCTGCCGACTGCCCTGCGTAGCCACCAAAATCACTTGTCTCACCCGCTGTGCCGCTCTAGACAGAGGCTCTGTTTCTTTGAGGAACAGCGCATCACGAGCTGCCAGGCAAGGCCCCCTCCATAAGGTAACACAAGCAACCCAAGACTAGTTGTGGTCTTGTTTGTGATTTTTGGCTTGGATACTGTGACTCATGGAGAAAAGGACCCACCTCTGGGCGTACACTTGACCACTTAGGGTGTTTCATCAAACAAGCAAAAGGTGGTGGAAAGGTTGTTTGCCAATACTCTAATCTACTTGAAATCACTTAGGATGGTAGAACCCCAAACCATCGAGGCCCACATTATGCAAATCAGCACTGACCCTGCTCCTCATGGGAATAGTCCATCCTGACCTGCCAAGCGAGACCCCAGAGTTAGGGCCAGATCTTGTTTTGAACAACAGAACAGCGGGCTGTACTCCTCTGTATTCTTGATAATGACAGTTTGAACAAGTTACCCATGAACGGTTGCCAAAATACTCTTATTCAGTTACTTTTGGAAACTTTTAGGTAGTCAATAGGTTGAGCAACCATCTTGTGTTCCCAGGCACAACTTAAATCTGCAGGTGAGTACGCTTGCCTCCAAAGGGGGAAGTTCTCTTGACGTACAGTTATCCCTGCTTGTGCTCACCATGAACAAGGAAACTTTGTTAGGAAAGGCATCCTCCTCTTTACTGATTGGTTCAGCTATGCACACATCATGTGTTGTTGTTTGTGGATATGGTTGTTTAGATTGTCTCCTGCGACTCTCACCAGAGCTACAGGAGATCCTGACTGAGCAGGGGGGGTGTCCCTGTTCCTTGTGGCTCTTGATGTTGCCTTCTTCTTCTCCGTCTACTACTAGACGTGCCCCGTCTTTATCTAATCGAGTCTACAGAGACCCTTCAGTCTCCAGCGAGCTTCCAGAGTGATCAGTCTTGTGAGATCAGACCCTGAATGCTCTGGTTTTAATAATCAGCCTCAAGCTTATACATTAGCTGGAACAGACATGTATGTAGTAAATAGCTCGTGAGAGGTCATTACTACAAAAGCAAATATTAAAGGATTTTAAAAGGTGTGGAATATTAAGAGCAATCCTAAAATAGTAAATACAGTTCAGACTGAAATTCTGAAAATGTTCTATCTAGTGAACTATGAGGTGATCAAGAATGTGACACATTCTCTTCTCCAAAGTCCTCCTGTGGACTGGAGCAGAGAAGAGTCGCTGGTGTGATTTATCGCGTTGCACCACCATAGGCAAGGCTTCTAAATCACGCGAGTCCTTTCTTCCTTAATCATGGAGGTGCAGCGCCTTCTGAAACTGAAATGCAGTGGACGAATAAGAACAGCAGCACAAACCCCTCACTGTCTTCTGTTTCGTTTGCCTTCCATCATTGACAAACCAGCTCTGGGTTATTTCATGCCCAAAGCTTCCTAGATCCTCAGAGTCTAAATTACTATTATTAGATTCTTGTACGGGAGTGGCGGTTCTGAAAGCGTACACAGCACCACAATGTGCAGCACCAACCATATGACAATGCTCACCAAAATGTTACTTAAGTTTGAAATCCCTTAACCCCTTCCCTGCGGGGTTTTTTCACCTCCTGTGCGGGGGGCCGCGCGCGGCGCTGGCGTGCTGGTGACGAGCTCAGCTCGTCATGAGGCACAGCGGAGCTGCACTCATGACGAGCTGAGCTCGTCACGGCCGCACCCGTTTTTCGAACGATCAGCACAGCGGGGTATTCAGCCCCGCGTGCGAACGTTCCAACGGCCGTGATGAGCTCAGCTCGTCATGAGTGCAGCTCAACCGTGCCTCATGACGAGCTCAGCTCGTCATTAGCACGCAACGGGTTAAATAACAGAAGACAAGAGGCCTTTGGTAAAACAGGAATGTTTTGTTTAAGTAAAAATTACACCCGGCAGAACATTGAACAAATTCTTGGTATAGATCATCAGAATTTTGCCTTTTGAGATTATTGCTCTCCTATCCCGTACAGGCCCGGACTGGCCATTGCGGGCACCGGGCAATCCCCCGGTGCGCTGCAAGGGTGGGGGCCGTTTTTGGGCCCTGGGGGCCGTTTTTGCAGCATTGCTGCAAAAGCGGCCCTGCAACAAAATCTGCCTAAAACCGGCCCTGGCAAAGAGCGCGGTCGGACCCCCAGGGGGCCGGCCGAGCTCTTTGCCAGGGCCGGTTTTGGTTCTCAGTCCGGCCCTGATCCCGTATGTACTTTTACTATGCTTAAAGATCTGCAGGTCATTGCCTCATTTACTTGTAAAGCGCTCTGATAACCGCAAGAGTCATGTTCGCGCTACATAAAGCTTTTGAAATTAAATAAATAAAGAAATAAAATCTACCCAAGAGTAGTTTCTGTTTCTCAAAGATTGGGAAGGACAAAGGAACTGGCTCGAGAGAATTTGCGCCAAAGTTTGTTATTGTTGTATACTTGGGTACATGGCAAGGGGGAGGCCACTGGGCAGTCTTATCAAGAAAAGAAAGTTATTTGTAGTCAAATACTATATATAGGACTGAATGTTGTCTTTCTAAAGAGATGATGTCTGTTCCATGATGAGGCCTCAGTATGTGAAGACTGCCGCAACAAATGTCGAAGTGACGATTGGTAGAGTAGGCTTTAGCTGACCTCAACAAGCGGTGCTAAGCTTTGAGCATCAGCTCCTACCATGCATGCCTCTACAACGCATGCCTTTCCCACTCATGCCTTTCCCACGCAGGCCTTTACCACGCAGGCCTTTTCCACTCATGCCTTTCCCACTCATGCCTTTCCCACGCAGGCCTTTCCCACTCATGCCTTTCCCACTCATGCCTTTCCCACTCATGCCTTTCCCACTCAGGCCTTTCCCACTCATGCCTTTCCCACTCATGCCTTTCCCACTCATGCCTTTCCCACTCATGCCTTTCCCACTCATGCCTTTCCCACTCATGCCTTTCCCACTCATGCCTTTCCCACTCATGCCTTTCCCACGCATGCCTTTCCCACGCAGGCCTTTCCCACTCATGCCTTTCCCACGCATGCCTTTCCCACGCATGCCTTTCCCACGCATGCCTTTCCCACGCAGGCCTTTCCCACGCAGGCCTTTCCCACGCAGGCCTTTCCCACGCAGGCCTTTCCCGCGCAGGCCTTTCCCGCCCATGCCTTTCCCACGCATGCCTTTCCCACGCATGCCTTTCCCACGCATGCCTTTCCCACGCATGCCTTTCCCGCGCATGCCTTTCCCGCGCATGCCTTTCCCACGCAGGCCTTTCCCACGCAGGCCTTTCCCACGCAGGCCTTTCCCACGCATGCCTTTCCCGCGCATGCCTTTCCCGCGCATGCCTTTCCCGCGCATGCCTTTCCCGCGCATGCCTTTCCCACGCATGCCTTTCCCACGCATGCCTTTCCCGCGCATGCCTTTCCCGCGCATGCCTTTCCCACGCAGGCCTTTCCCACGCAGGCCTTTCCCACGCATGCCTTTCCCACCAATGCCGTTACTACGCATGCCTTTCCCACGCATGCCTTTCCCACGCATGCCTTTCCCACGCAGGCCTTTACCACGCATGCCTTTCCCACGCAGGCCTTTCCCACGCATGCCTTTCCCACGCATGCCTTTACCACGCATGCCTTTACCACGCATGCCTTTCCCACGCATGCCTTTCCCACGCATGCCTTTCCCACGCATGCCTTTACCACGCAGGCCTATCCCACGCATGCCTTTACCACGCATGCCTTTCCCACTCATGCCTTTCCCACTCATGCCTTTACCACGCATGCCTTTACCACGCATGCCTTTCCCACGCATGCCTTTCCCACGCAGGCCTTTCCCACGCATGCCTTTCCCACGCATGCCTTTCCCACGCAGGCCTTTCCCACGCATGCCTTTCCCACGCATGCCTTTACCACGCATGCCTTTACCATGCAGGCCTATCCCACGCATGCCTTTCCCACGCATGCCTTTCCCACGCATGCCTTTCCCACGCAGGCCTATCCCACGCATGCCTATCCCACGCATGCCTTTACCACGCATGCCTTTCCCACGCAGGCCTTTCCCACGCATGCCTTTCCCACGCATGCCTTTCCCACGCAGGCCTTTCCCACGCAGGCCTTTCCCACGCAGGCCTTTCCCACGCATGCCTTTACCACGCATGCCTTTCCCACGCAGGCCTTTCCCACGCAGGCCTTTCCCACGCAGGCCTTTCCCACGCAGGCCTTTCCCACTCATGCCTTTTCCACGCAGGCCTTTCCCACGCAGGCCTTTCCCACGCAGGCCTTTCCCACGCATGCCTTTCCCACTCATGCCTTTCCCACTCATGCCTTTCCCACGCATGCCTTTACCACGCATGCCTTTCCCACGCAGGCCTTTCCCACTCATGCCTTTCCCACGCAGGCCTATCCCACGCATGCCTTTCCCACGCATGCCTTTCCCACGCATGCCTTTCCCACGCATGCCTTTCCCACGCAGGCCTTTCCCACGCATGCCTTTCCCACGCATGCCTTTCCCACGCATGCCTTTCCCACGCATGCCTTTCCCACTCATGCCTTTCCCACGCATGCCTTTCCCACGCAGGCCTTTCCCACTCATGCCTTTCCCACGCAGGCCTTTCCCACGCAGGCCTTTCCCACGCAGGCCTTTCCCACGCAGGCCTTTCCCACTCATGCCTTTCCCACTCATGCCTTTCCCGCGCAGGCCTTTCCCACTCATGCCTTTCCCGCGCAGGCCTTTCCCACTCATGCCTTTCCCGCGCAGGCCTTTCCCACTCATGCCTTTCCCACGCATGCCTTTCCCACGCATGCCTTTCCCACGCATGCCTTTCCCACGCAGGCCTTTCCCACGCATGCCTTTCCCACGCATGCCTTTCCCACGCAGGCCTTTCCCACGCATGCCTTTCCCACGCATGCCTTTCCCACTCATGCCTTTCCCACTCATGCCTTTCCCACTCATGCCTTTCCCACTCATGCCTTTCCCACGCAGGCCTTTCCCGCGCAGGCCTTTCCCACTCATGCCTTTCCCACTCATGCCTTTCCCACTCATGCCTTTCCCACGCAGGCCTTTCCCACTCATGCCTTTCCCACTCATGCCTTTCCCACGCATGCCTTTCCCACGCAGGCCTTTCCCACTCATGCCTTTCCCACCTATGCCTTTCCCACGCATGCCTTTCCCATGCATGCCTTTCCCATGCATGCCTTTCCCATGCATGCCTTTCCCACGCATGCCTTTCCCACGCATGCCTTTCCCACGCAGGCCTTTCCCACTCATGCCTTTCCCACGCATGCCTTTCCCACGCATGCCTTTCCCACGCATGCCTTTCCCACGCATGCCTTTCCCACGCAGGCCTTTCCCGCGCAGGCCTTTCCCACGCAGGCCTTTCCCACGCAGGCCTTTCCCGCGCATGCCTTTCCCGCGCATGCCTTTCCCACGCATGCCTTTCCCGCGCATGCCTTTCCCGCGCATGCCTTTCCCGCGCATGCCTTTCCCGCGCATGCCTTTCCCGCGCATGCCTTTCCCACGCATGCCTTTCCCGCGCATGCCTTTCCCGCGCAGGCCTTTCCCGCGCAGGCCTTTCCCACGCAGGCCTTTCCCACGCATGCCTTTCCCACCAATGCCGTTACTACGCATGCCTTTCCCACGCATGCCTTTCCCACGCAGGCCTTTACCATGCATGCCTTTACAACGCATGCCTTTCCCACGCAGGCCTTTCCCACGCATGCCTTTCCCACGCATGCCTTTCCCACGCAGGCCTTTCCCACGCATGCCTTTCCCACGCATGCCTTTACCACGCATGCCTTTCCCGCGCAGGCCTTTCCCACTCATGCCTTTCCCGCGCAGGCCTTTCCCACTCATGCCTTTCCCGCGCAGGCCTTTCCCACTCATGCCTTTCCCACTCATGCCTTTCCCACGCATGCCTTTCCCACTCAGGCCTTTCCCACGCATGCCTTTCCCACGCATGCCTTTCCCACGCATGCCTTTCCCACGCATGCCTTTCCCACGCAGGCCTTTCCCACGCAGGCCTTTCCCACGCAGGCCTTTCCCACGCAGGCCTTTCCCACGCAGGCCTTTCCCACGCAGGCCTTTCCCGCGCAGGCCTTTCCCACTCATGCCTTTCCCACGCAGGCCTTTCCCACTCATGCCTTTCCCACGCAGGCCTTTCCCACGCAGGCCTTTCCCACTCATTCCTTTCCCACGCAGGCCTTTCCCACGCAGGCCTTTCCCACGCAGGCCTCTCCCACGCATGCCTTTCCCACGCATGCCTTTCCCACGCATGCCTTTCCCACTCATGCCTTTCCCACGCAGGCCTTTCCCACTCATGCCTTTCCCACGCATGCCTTTCCCACGCAGGCCTTTCCCACGCAGGCCTTTCCCACTCATGCCTTTCCCACTCATGCCTTTCCCACTCATGCCTTTCCCACGCAGGCCTTTCCCACTCATGCCTTTCCCACGCAGGCCTTTCCCACTCATGCCTTTCCCGCGCATGCCTTTCCCACTCATGCCTTTCCCGCGCATGCCTTTCCCGCGCAGGCCTTTTCCACGCAGGCCTTTTCCACGCATGCCTTTACCACGCAGGCCTTTACCCTGCAGGCATTACAATGCTTTGGCATTTACAACGCTTTTTAATACCACACAGGGCTTTACCACAAATAATTTAACAATGCAATGCACTGTTTTTGTCCGATATAAATTTCATTTTATTGGGGGAATATACATATATATATTGATGCTTTCTTTTTCCGAGCCCCCGCCCCCTTGTTTGTTTTTGTTTGCCTTTTTTTGAGGGTAACCCCTCAAACCTCAAATCTTTTCAAACCCCTAACTTAACTTTATTTCTTCCCTCATTGAATGCAAAAAATCACTTACCTCCCTTTACCTCTTCCTACCTCAGAACTCTAAACATCTCTTAACTGTTTATACCCATAACCCCTAAAAACTATTTTCTCCCTTTAACTAGACCCACCACTGAACCCTAAAAACCCCTTACCTCCCTGTACCACTACCCTCCCTTACCACCCTCAACCCTTACCCATCTCATAACTCTTTTTTGTTTTTAAATGAAATAATAACTATGACAAATAAAATGATTCTAACCTGCATGCTAAAGTACCACGTTGTAAAGTATTATTATTAACAAAAGTATTGTAAAGTATTAATAAAAGGGCTTGCATGTTGCTTACATGTTACTTCCCTGTGCTGTGCTTGACTGCGTGGTAACGTCCTGTGGGGTGAAGACTGCATACCTAGGTTTCACCTGCTACTTTCTGCCCCTCTTTACCGCCCCAAGGGACATAATATGTGGCAGGGATGACTGCTGAAGTGAATAGTAGCGCTTTGACCAATAGAACTTAAAGTTGACCTCTGAAGAGCAGAGCTTGAACACCCCTCTGGCGGAGGAACCGTTGCAGTAAATAATGGCTGTCTGCGTCAACGCAGCTTTCAGTGCTAATGGTATCCGTGGCTTGATAACCATCTACTTCCACCATCGGGTAGTCCAGAGTAGAAACCAGAACTTGTGAGGTGAACGCCTGGCAAAGAAGTATCTAAAATGTTATCATGTTTGACCAAATATTGCTGTTGAGCATTAGCTGCTCTCTGCAAACACTTTGCTGTTGTGGGTATCAGTGATGTATAAAGTTTCTTAGTCTCCAGAGTGAACCTGGTCATTTTTAGGTTTCGCCTACACGGCGCTTGTGCCATGCTTGCATAATCTCTTGTAGCTGGAAAAAACAAAACTTAAAGGGGCTTAGAGCCCGCCCATTACTTATCTTTACTTGCATTGGTTGGCTGCCACGTCACTCTTGTTTCCTTTCTTCCTGTTGGTCGGCGCCTCCTGCCTATAGCTTCCTGCGTGACTTCATATCTTCACCCTTGTTGTGGAGCTTGGACCAAGTACTGCTTCCTGCGGCCTGTATACTTTCACCGGCCTTGCTCTTGTGACAATATAATATATATATATCGCTCCAAGTGTACCAAAGGGTCTCGGGTCACTCACAGGCGGGTGCTTCTATGCGCTGGTACTCTCGTTCAAATCAAGGCTCAAACTCCGTCCCCAATCGTAGAACAAAATACAGCACTCCGTGAGTGAAAGGCAAGGTTTCTTTGTTTCGCCGTTAGCAGTGTGAAACAGACGCGTTTTGGACGCAAGTCCTTCGTCAGTGTTTACGTAAACACCGGCGAAGGACTTGCTTCCGAAACGCGTATGTGCCTCTTCGACACATGCCCCTTCCACATTCGCCGCGGGCCTGTCCATCCCACCACATCGCTTATGACCCTGCATGCCCCTTCCCCACCCGTCACTAGTTGCCTCCCTCCTCCCCCTCCCCCCCTATCTCCATCATTACTAGTTTTTCATAGCACAAAGCCCAATAGAAGGACCTGGAGTGCTTTGCATGAGCGCCAGTTACATTACAGAAGGACGTATTCATTGTTACAGGCTCTGGGAGGTTAAATGATTTGCCCAGGATCACAGGATGTTGCGCCGGCGCTGAGACTCAGACCTGATTCCCCAGCTCCAAAGTCCTCAGCTCATGATTCCGTCTAGCTACACAATGACACGCTGGTAACCGCTATGAGCATTTGTTCATGGATATAAACTACATATTAAGTATAGGGAAAAAAAAAACATTTTTACTTGTTTGTGTGTGCATCGCTTAAATAAGAAAAAACATGCTATGATGTGGTCATATTGCTTTGTTTAGTTTTTTTTTTAAGCTCGCACCGCTGTGCAGCATTAAAAAAAAAACATTGACAAGGCCAATAGATCTTGCGTAGGCAAAACGTATTGGCTTTGCCAATGCTTGATAGTCATGGAGTCCCCATGTCATGCTTAGCAGAATTCCCTGTTTTTGAGAGCATCAGTCATGTTTTGAGACAGTGGTGGTGACGTGTCAAATCATGAGGCAGACAAGGGATCACTCTTGACCGCAAGCAATGACTTCTGGGTAACGGAGCCAAGCTCGCCTCACTCCTGATGGATAACATTAATTGCGGTGTCCTGGGGCAGTGGAGGAAGCTGCAGTCCTCTTACATTAAGCAGTGTGTATATTGATGGGATTATCCTTGTCTGCAAAGAGATTGGTGGATCTCACCGGTCATAGCTGGGAGTTTATTGGCCAGGTCCCAAATACCAGCAAGATTCTGATGATCATTTGAACTCTACCTGATCTGCTCAAAGTAATCTTAAGATTTAGTCATGCTATATTTCCAAAGTAATAATCCTTCTGAAAGGAACTGTAGGATGTTCTCTGATCGCAGACCTGGCTCCAGGGGCACCTCAAAGTTGGTCTTCTTTTGATCTCAGCCAGGACCAGAGTAAAGAGTTTGTTGATGGCTTTAAGAACTGGTAGTGGTGCAGGTGTGTCCAGTTTCCACCATGAAGCATGTATTCCGCGAGTGCCACAGTTGAGCCCGAGTGCTGTGTGTTTACAGCCGTGAAGATCAGGTGTGCGTGGAGTGTCACTCAGAGCAGGGGTTCCCTGAGGGGTGCAGGTGGTCATTGAGTGACCGGTCGTGACAGCGTGTCCTGAGTGCTGCATCCTTCAAGTAGATCTTACCTGCTGTCCTTACCAGGTGTAAACAAAGACCTGCTTGAATGAAGTGATGCTGCGAGACAGTTGTGTCCAAACTCTGCCAGCTGTTGACTGCTGTTTCTCCTGTTCTTTTCCCAGAGATGGCCCATCTGGGCTTCCAACTGATGCTGTGCCGGGCAGACGACGAGGACTTGATCAAGGTACGAGATGGGTTATCACACGGAGAAGGGATTTAATTGTAGGTGGGAAAATTGAACACGAAACCTTCTCCTGGTCGAATATTTTGACTTTTTGGAAGTAGTTTAATGCAGTGTCCTCTGAAAATAACTAATCCCTGATCTAACCTCTGACCAGGAGCTTGCATCCCTTCCACCTGTGCTTTCCCCCTCTTTGCCTTTTACATTTTAGGAGCATCTTTCTGTATTTATCTAGGGATGTTTCTCTTTCCACTTTTGTGGTTGTTACACATCATATTTTTTTTGAAGTGCATAGTGCAGGTTTCCTTTTACTGTATAACGCCTCTTACACACTTCTTGTCATTGCACTAACAGGTAATTCCAGAAGACTGCTAAACAAATAAAATGCAAAATCTCCTTGTCCATGCCTCCTGTTTCTGAAAAGAATTCTGTGCTGACTCTGCAATTCAGCTCATACATGCCCAGTTCCGAAGAGCTGCTGGGAAGGCCGGTCACCCTCTCATAGCTGTCCTACGGGCGGTGTCATTTCGAATGAACTCTCAATAAATCACTTAAAACATTGACACTTCCTCGGAAGTAAGCACATTTCAGTGTGATTACCAGCGCTGAGGATTTGCACGCCTCATGCTTTTTTTTTTTTTTTTTAAATAATTATGGGTTGTGGGTAGCTCAGCTGTACTTTGAGTCATAAACTGATACACCTATTCTATAGTGTCACCCATATACAGGTGGGTGGCAGTATTTGCTTTATGAACCAGGGCTCCATACATACACTTTTCAACCAAATGCACCTTTGGCAAAGCAATCTTGAAACTCCCCTAATGAGAAAAAAAACATATAAGCTTCTAGCATCAGTCCCAACCACGAAATTTGATCTTTCTTGCTCATTCACTCACTTTATTTTTGTGCTAACTGTAAACATGTTTTGTTCACTTTATAATGCGTATTAACAATATTTTGTCCCCGAGCAGCCATAGCCTAGCATTCAGAAACAATCATATCAGTTTTTTCAGTCCAAATAATCCTCCAGATTTAGTTATTCACAAAATAGTTTCTTTGTTTTCTTATGTAGAGATTTGAGGCAACGTATTCTCAAGTGATGATCCTGTGTAGTTGATATCATCAGATGTAGCCAAGCAGCCGACACGTGTTTCGTCTTGGGGATAGATCACCCCTCGACTTAATCAGGGCATAAGCAGTTCTTTAGTAATCTCATCACCACAGTACAGGAAAACCTGTGTGCGGTCACATGTAATAATGGTCTAATAGGTGAAGTATATTCCGTTCTTATTTGCAGCAATCCATATTCTATAATGTTGTAGCAGCCAAATTCTTAAAATGGACTAATTATGTTTGGCGTTGACGATGGCGGGAGTACTCTCCGGGACTTGATTCAAGAATCTAAATGCCTTTATACCGCTGGACCGGGGATAATTAGTCCATTTTAAGAATGAAAATTAGGAGCGGTGCTTGTTGCAGAGGTCATGGGAGGGAGTGAGTGACGTCTGTGGCTTCACTGTGGGGCTTGGTGAATTGCTGGATGATTTTGAAGAGTTCCTTTGAGTTGCTGGAGTTGGTCAGGATTTTGTTCCGGATGAAGGTCTGCTTTGTGGATGTTATGCATTGGTGGTAGTATGTCATGGCGTTCTTGTAGGTGATCAGGTCCTCCGTTGTTTTGCTGTTTCATCATCGTTTTTCGAGACGCCTGCAGGAGCGTCTGGCTTCTTGGAGGTGGGAGGTGAACCAGGTGGCCTTCAAGAGGCTTTGTCTTTCGGTGGTGCGAAGGGGTGCGAGTTGGTCTCCGCAATTGGTGATCGAGTGGTGTAGTTTCTTGGCTGCAGAGTTGGCGTTGGTCGAGGTGGGGGGGTTCGCGGCCTAGGGTGCAGTTGAGGTGCTCCTCTGTGACCTTGCTCCAGTTATCCAGTATTCTGGGTGTCTTTCATAGATTCACATGCCTGAATCATTCCCCATCGTCGAGATGGGAGTCCCCGGTATATAGAAAAGTAATACATAGAGAAAAGTAGGCCTAAGGGCCTTGCCTTAGTAGCCTATCTATGTCCTTTTGTAAAAAGGACCAAATTCTAGAAGGTAGCCAATCAGCTACCACCTCTCTCTAGAACCTTCCTGTCAGGAGCCTCAGTCTCTCAGATTTTCTACCGCACGTTGTGCTAGGGAGTCTCCACCTGAGTTCTCCTCAGGTTTTACTAGTTTTATCTCTTTTCCTCACAGAATTTGGATATTTCTTTCAAAACTCAACTATGGCTGACCAGCAGAAGAAGGGTCTCTTCAGGGCTTGCTCTTCTTGTGGTAAGAAGAGGCTCCACGTCGAGGACAAGCATGAAACCTGTCTGTACTGTCTTTATCCTGACCATTCTCTTAAAGAGTGTAGAATTTGTAGAACCTTTTCTACAAAAACACTGAAAGACAGGGAAGGTCGACTGCTGATCTGGTTGAACAGACTTAAACCAGAGACAACTTGGAGTCTTCAGAGGACGGTGAGATGGCTTCAGTTTCCTCTAAAATATCCTTGAAGAGGCCAAGGGTTACTTCCCCTAGCCCTACAGACGTTCCTCCTAAAAAGACTACAAGAAAGTCTTCAGAGGAAACATCTACAACGTCTGACAAGGAGGTTCCTGCCTTCAGGAAGCCTGCTCAGTCGTCGTCGACGGGCTCGTCGATGCTACCATCAGCGCTGAAGAAAACCGTCTCTACTGTCTATATCTCCACATCGACGACGACGGTATCGACGACGACGGCATCGTCCGCATTTTCATCGACGACGACGACTACTCCATCGTCGACGGCAGGTAAGCCGCTGTCGTCGATTGTTCTCATTAAGAAGCACTCGACGTTGATCAAAATCCCACCGTCGACGACGACATCAACGTCGACGACGAAACCAAAACCGTTGACGCCTGCGCCGTTGACGAAGACATCGACGACGGTAAAAACATCGTCGACGACGAAGACACCGTCGGCGAGCGCACCGTCGACAGCGAAGGCACCGTCGACAAGCACGCCAGCAATGACGACGAAGCCACCGACGACGAGCACACCGTCGATGAAGGTACTGTCGACGAGAGTACCGTCGACGAAATCACCATTGCCAATCGACACCCAGTCGACGACGACACCGTCGACGACCGCGTCGACGACGCCACCACCAAAAACGCTCTGGAAACAATCAGGCTTGATTTCCACACAGCCGTTGACGATGGCACCAGCAAAAAAGAGCAAAATACCCCTTACACCGGATATAACCTCTCCAAGCAGGGTGCACAAATCACCACCAGCTTGTTTGCTACAAGGTGAGGACTCTGACGACGATCAATACGATCAGGCCACCAGCCCATCAGATCTCATAGTCAAGTGCCAAAGCACTGATGATGAAGGCGACGACGTGGTTTATACAGAAGAGTCTGTGCATACACAGGTTCAAACGCATGTCACACCGATGGTATGCCTCCCGGTGTCTATAGTCTCAGACCTTCAATTCCTGATGCAAGACTATAAACAACGCTTCCCTGACTCGTCCTCAGCCCCATCAACGGAGAAGACTCCACCTGCTCCAGGGCATACCACATCCTCAAAACCTAGACCATCACCTTTGGTGGTCCGTCCAGAAAGGGAACAAGTTCACCATGTCCCGTCTTCAGGCGACGAGGACGAAGGGCCAGAAGAAGGGGAGATACGGGACGACCAGTCAGACCACAGGGACGATGAGGACTACATCGCTCCTTCCCCAGCCACACCTGAGCCCACTACATCAGATTCGCCGCCAGTGGATATTGGCGGTTTCCACAATTTGGTGGAGAGAGCTGCCACAAGATTCCATATGACTATGGAATCCCACGAAACAGACTGTTTCTTGTACGATTTTAAAGACCCTGTCAAGAAAACCTCCAGATCAATTCCCATCATTGAACACATTTGGGAACAAGGAAAACAACTGATGCAGACACCGGCCTCGGTCTCCGCTGTGGTACCAAGGCTAGACAAAAAATATAAGGCACCGTCGACAGCTCCAGCTTGCCTTAATGGGCACCCTAAACCAGATTCCTTGGTTACCCAAGCAGCCCAAAAGAACTCTAGGAATCCATCATCCCCTTTGTCAGCTCCGCCAGACAAGGAGGGTAGGAAACTAGACGGAATTGGCAAACGATTCTCTACTACATCTGCCATGACCGTTAAGGTAGCTAATGCCATCGCGCTGCTCGGCCCTTACAACAGACAACTGTGGGAGGATATTGCACCATACCTCACAGAACTACCTGATGATCTCAAGGAGGAAGTCCAATCTCTCCTTAAAGAAGGCCAAGCATCGGCATCAGAGCTCATTGACTGTGCTGTAGACGTGGCAATGACCGGCTTCAGACAGCTGGCGGGAGCCGCGGTCTTGAGAAGACAAGGCTGGCTGAAGGCAACATCCTTCCGTCAGGAAGTCCAAACAAAGGCCCTCGATATGCCTTATGACGGGCAGCACCTCTTTGGGGATAAGATCGACGAGGCCTTACAAGCCATCAAAAAGGATACAGATACGGCACGAGCCCTAGGCACATTGCAATTTAAAACCCAGTCCTTTCGAGGGAGCAGGGGCAGAGGGCAGCCCTCTTACAGAGGATCGTACCAAAGCAAATCCTCTTACCCTTATAGCCAAGGCCGATTGCAGTACCAACAGCGACAACAGCCACAGGGCCGCCAGACCTCTTACGGAAGGTCTAACTACAGGGGAAAAACCCAGAGAAAGGCCACTGGCGGACGCCAATGACCGTTTCCTCCAGCCAGTCCATCTACCATCTCGTTCTTTCAAACTTGGAGGAAAATTAACACACTTCCTCCACAATTGGAGATTAATAACTACAGATCGATGGGTACTCCAATTAATCCAATTTGGTCACTCACTGGAATTCCACTCGATTCCCCCAACAACTCCTCCTCGCCCACTACCACACAGGCATGTACGCTTACTCCTTCAAGAGGTATCTTCCATGTTGAAGAAAGGAGCAATAGAACGAGTCCCTTCAACTCAAAAAGGGAAGGGATTCTATTCCCGCTTCTTTCTCATACGAAAGAAGGTGAAGAAATGGAGGCCCATTCTAGACCTCAGGGCACTCAATACATTCTTGAAGAGTCAATCGTTCCGCATGGTGACTATCCAAGAGATCTTAGGGTCGCTGGAGGAGGGGGACTTCATGACGTCTTTAGACCTGCAAGACGCTTATTACCACATCCCTATCCACAAACGCCACAGGAAATTCCTCAGATTCGCAGCCGCAGGTCAGCACTTCCAGTTCTGCGTCCTCCCATTTGGCCCCAAATCAGCACCTCGAATTTTCACCAAGTGCCTCTCCCCTGTGGCAGCTTTCCTACGACTACATGGACACCAGGTCTTCCCTTACCTGGACGACTGGCTGGTGAAAGCACCTTCTTTGACAGACGCAGCCGAGTCCTTCCAACGCCTGTCTCAATCTTTTCCAGCACCTGGGTTTGACACTCAATTACCAAAAATCTGCCTTACAACCTTCCCGAATTCTCACCTTTCTCGGGGCAACCTTGAATACAAAATGCTCCAAGGCATTCCCATCACACGAAAGGACACGCAAACTTATCTCGCTGGCTACCGCAGTCGCCTCGAAGGCATCCCTACGGGTCCGCACTTTCAAGTCCCTCCTAGGGATGATGTCCTCGTGTATCCTGCTTGTCCCACACTGCCGGCTCAAAATGCGCCCTCTGCAGGAGGCATTGACCAGACAGTGGACCCAGTGCACGGGCTCTTTCGAGGATCACATCGTCATCACTCAGCAGATCACAAAAGCCTTGCTATGGTGGACGTTGCCCAGGAACCTCTCACAAGGTCTACCATTCCTGCTGCCTGCAACTCCACACGTCATAACTACGGATGCCTCCCTTGAGGGATGGGGAGCGGTCCTCCAAGAATTGCAGATCAGTGGCAAATGGACGGACCAGGAACGACAGCTCCACATCAACCTCCTCGAACTAAGAGAAGTCTTTCTATCTCTACAAGCCTTCCTCCCGCGCATCAGGAACTCCGCAGTGCTTGTCAGAACCGACAACACCACAACAATGCATTACCTGAGCAAGCAGGGAGGAACACGTTCGCTGACACTATCTCGCGAATCGCAAAAAAATTGGAACAGGCTGGTACTCCAGAATATCACTCTAACAGCGGAGTATGTCCCAGGCAAGGACAACCTCATAGCAGACGCTCTGAGCAGACGGAGATCGCTGTCCTACGAGTGGGAACTCGACCAAACCGTGCTGAACCACGTCTTTTCAGAATGGGGAAGACCGCAGATGGACCTCTTTGCCACCAGGGAGAACGCCAAATGCCGCAACTTCGCAAGTTGGCATCCCCAATCGCGCTCCCTCGGAAATGCATTTTCCATCGCCTGGCGCAGCGTGTTTACGTACGCATTTCCGCCATTTCCCCTGATCCCAAGAGTCCTTCGGAAAATGAAAACGGAACACTGCACCCTAATTCTGATTGCACCGTTCTGGCCGAGGCAGCACTGGTTCACGGACCTCCATCGCCTTTCAGTCCAACCCCCAATCCGTCTAAGCCAACATCCGTCTCTTCTCACGATGTCCAAAGGCCAAGTACTTCATCCGAACCTGAACTCACTCAGATTATCGGCATGGCTCCTGAGTACAGAGATTTCCACCAACTAGACATTCCGCAGGAGTGCAAGGATGTTCTCGCAAAAGCAAGAGCAGATAGCACAAATAAGACCTATTCCTTAAAATGGAAACGCTTTTGCATCTGGTGTAGGGACAAAGGTCTCCATCCATTTCGAGTTACCCCTGAACAGTTGCTTCCATACCTCTTACAACTGGCTCAATCAGGTCTTGCGCATGCTTCTATCAGAGTGCACTTAGCAGCAATCTCCCGGTTTACAAGAACTTCAAAAGGACCCTCTCTCTGGTCCCACAGGTTAATAAAACAATTCCTTAAAGGGCTCTACAGATCCTTTCCTCGTCCAAGGAGAGCTCCACCATCATGGCATCTCAACGTGGTGCTCAACCAGCTGATGAAGCACCCCTTTGAGCCCATCCACAGGGCTGATATCAAATACATCTCCTGGAAAACAGCCCTCCTACTTGCTCTGACCTCAGCCAGGAGGGTCAGCGAACTACAGGCTCTTTCTATACAAGATCCTTTCATGCAGTTCAAGGAAAATAGAGTGATTTTAAGAACTAATCCTCGATTTATTCCTAAGGTCCCGTCGGACTTCCACCTTAATGAGCCCCTGGTCCTCCGTTCATTTTTCCCAAATCCCAGCACTGCAGCGGAAAAATCCCTGCACTCTCTGGATCTAAAGAGGTGTCTCAAGTTTTACCTAGACAAAACAAAGCACTTCAGAAAGACTAATCAGCTTTTCATCGCCTTCAGCAGACCTAGAAAAGGCATGCCACTTTCCAAACAAAGTATCTCACGATGGATATCTTCTGCAATTGCCTTTTGCCACGACAAGGCCGGACGGCCATTACAGTCCAAAGTGAGAGCTCACTCTACAAGAGCTGTGTCCACATCAACGGCGCTATTTGCTGGAGTGCCGATACTGGACATTTGCAGGGCGGCGACCTGGAAGTCGCCGCATACCTTCACCAGGCACTACTGCCTGGATACGGAACTGATGCAGGATGCAGCTGTGGGCCAGGCTGTGCTTCACCACCTATTCCAGTGAGGTGAGCCTTCCTCCTTCCCACCGTCCTTCACTGGTATGCACATTTACTTACTTACTTCTTGTTACTTGTTGATGGTTCTTAGTCGCATGATATGTATTATCTCAGACTGCTTATGCTGTTCCATCAGAAATGTGCATAATGTATTGCTCGCTACTCTGATTCAGGCATGTGAATCTATGAAAGACACCCATAATACTGGATAAGAAATGCGTTACTTACCTGTAACAGCAGTTATCCAGTATTGGTGTCATTCATAGATTCACATGCAACCCTCCCGCCTCCCCTGGAAGGTCTCACCTCTCTCTAACATGTATTACGCCTACCTAGCTTGGTGCGTACGAAAATCTGAGAGACTGAGGCTCCTGACAGGAAGGTTCTAGAAGGAGGTGGTAGCTGATTGGCTACCTTCTGGAATTTGGTCCTTTTTTCCCAAAGGACATAGATAGGCTACTAAGACAAGGCCCTTAGGCCTACTTTTCTCTATGTATGTCTATAGGACATTACTTTTCTATATACCGGGGACTCCCATCTCGACGACGGGGAATGATTCAGGCATGTGAATCTATGAAAGACACCAATACTGGATAACTGCTGTTACAGGTAAGTAACGCATTTCTTCCTTTGTGGAGGGTGAGGGGTGGGTTTGAGAGCGGTGGCGGTGTTGAAAGAGAAGTGTATGCAGTGGTGGTCCGTCCAGAGGGGCTGTGTGGTGTGGCTGAAGCGGATGTTGTTCCCACCTGCGAAGGTCATTAAGGCCAAGTAGTGGTTGGACAGCTGCGGAAGAGCTAGAGCAAATTGAACTTCAAGAGCGTCAGGCAGGAAAAAGGTAACTTTCTAAGATTAACCTTTTCCTAAATATTTATTAAAAAAACAATGTTACCATTAGAATGGATTTTTAATAAATATTAAAAGTAGTGGTTGAATCATTTTTCTAGCTGGTCCCAAACTTGAGATATCGGAATTAATGTTTTAACTTGTACTCTTGTTTTTTCTTATTGGAAAGCCAGAGCCTTTCCTTGGTGAATATAGCTATTGGGACCATGTCACTGTAGGGACATGGTAACATTAAATTTCTACATCTCCTCTTTTTAATACCACGCACCCTACCTTGTGTGCTACAAGGCCTACATAGACGTGACTTATCAATATTTAAAAGGGAGGTCTTTCCATGTCATAAACGGTCCTGAAATGGCACAGCATGGCAAACGGCTTCCTGTCTCTGGAGGATGCATTTGGCATCGGTGCCATGACGCAAACTAAATTTCCCATGAATCCGCTGAACTCTCACGTTGTTTGATATGGCGGCCGTTGGGTACAAATGTACTCCTAATCCAGTGTCTCCTTGCTAGGCAGACGAGATTGGCTCAATGTCAATAGGCCTTTCTCCACCTGCACGTAGTTGCTAAAGACAGACAACGTTCCTCATAGTCTTGCAGCGGCCCACCACTGTGACACCTGTCAGCGTCTGATACATGAAGCTACTGTAGAGCAGCCATTTTGCTTTAACAAGACCTGTCAACAGTCAAACTTCAACCTCCATGGAACAGCGATTTGCCTCCACTGCATTAATCCAGGCACCTTTGCGTACTGTTCAGTAGAGATTCGTCTCCAGGCGGATGTAGCATTCACGTACTGTGAGTCCATCTAGGTACAATGGGATTTTCTCTTCCATGACGGAGCTATTTGCCAATATTCGATCTGTTGACAATGACGACATTTACTCACTGTGGAGCCGCTATACTCCTCTTTCATGTTGTCGATGAAGAGATCGCCCATGGCTGGCTTCTTTTTACCGAAAATCCATTTACAACAGACTTCACATGAGCCACGGAACCAGCAACCCAACCCGAGAGTTCGACTGCAGCCTTTGATTGTGTTTGATGGATTTCCTCCTCCAAGAAATGAAATGTTCTTTATAGGTTTTAGATGGAGTTTGGAAGGGTTGCTCTTTCGATAATTTGATACTTAACACCCAGAACCATTTTTCTTCTGATGTAGCAATTATGTATGCACCTCTGAAAATTGTGTATGGTACAAAATCTAGGCCCATAGAAGCCTCATGTCTTGCCACAGGACAATGGTCAATGTAGCCGTGACAATACCACTCCTGGTGGGACGCGGGCTTGGTCCTCACACATGCTGCCATAATGTACGCTTGTGAGAGGACCGGAGTCACCAAAACAAGCTGATGACCCCTACGTGTTTCCTCTACCACTCATGAGAATTCCACCTCGAACACAGATTAAATGACTGATGTATGTTGCACAAATCCTTTTTTTAATACTTCTAAAAATATATGGATAGAGATGAAGCATCGGCCTCTGACAAATAGTTTCTACTTCGTTAACCATAACATATTGAGAAATGTATTTGCTTTGTGCCCTTCAGCTATTTGTGTGTATTTTATGTGCCTGCCAGGACCCCTCCCTTGTCCAGAGGCAAAAATGGCTGGATTGTGGCAGCACCAAGTTTAATTCACACACGTTCATGCAAAGACCCTCATTCATTATTTCTTATGATGTTGGCTGAATACGTGGTTCAATGATGTTAAAGTCCCAGGAGCTGTGTGTATTGACCTACAGTGGGTGGTGTCACAGAGCCGGTCATCCCAGGATATTGTTCTCCTCCAGCAGAGCTTCAAGTCCTGTTCTCTCCAGGGTCCATTGCATTGTTTCTGGCCAAATGGTTGTTTTGACTTTGGACTTTCTGGGGCTACTGTCCTGGGACCAATAATGGCATTTGCAGTGGGCTACCACCCCTGCCAGAGTGGGGGGGGCTTACTGCAGATCTGGCTGAGTCTGTCTCAAGCCAACCAAGGTCCAAGGCTGGCGCTCGCCCTCTTTCGGACCATACATTGTAGTCTTGGGTCTACACCCAGCTCTTATCCTTCGAGTCTCTATTAGGACAGATCCCGCCATGTTACAGTGCTCAGTTCAGACATAAACCTAGAGGATTCTCATCTCTTTTCCTCTCTGCTTCCACCAGGGCCTCGCCAGTCCTCAGCGGCAGTTGTCCTTCATGACAGAATTACTGGATGTGATCAGCAGCCCTCAATGTGCCAACGGAGACTCCCTTTCTGGCAGGTAAGTGGTATCAGGAGCTAAGGCTACTGGCGAGACCCATGGCATACTTGCCTGAAATGACTCCCCTTTCCTTTCCTCTGTAATTGCTGAAACTCTGTTCATATTCAGGTTACATCCATGCCTTCTCTTCCAGCACAGCTCACCTTTAAGGACAAGAACCTTCCCTCTAGCCCAGCCCAGAAGAACAGCTCCCATGTTTGTTGTGGACATTGCCTCCACCACAGTCCAAGGGGGCAAGCCCTCATTGTCAGCCCAGGGACACATTACAACACTTTCCTTCCTTCCTTTCCAGCCAATAGAAACATCGCTTTCTTCCCAGCCCTGCAGGACGTTTCCGCCTTGTAAGCCCTTGGTCACATTGCTCCCTTCCAAGCTCATGGACTTTGTTAGTCAACCATTGATAGTTTGATCCGTAGGTGAGATGGGGTGAAGGATTTAAATACCCCCTCAAGGTAGAAAGCGATGTGTACGTCTGCATTCACTTCATAGGATATGCTGAAGGCCAAGACGAGTTTGGAAGGGATTGCACTGAGTTTGTTTCTGGCCATTTATACATCATACGATGTAGGGGGCAGTGTAGATCACCGTCCCCTCTCCTTATCTGAGCTGGAGAAGGAGAATGGTCATAGTGGACCCTTGTGTTCCCTCTAATAAAATTCTGAAACCCTTTGACAAGTGGGTGAGCCCTCGGCTACCAGTGCCCGTGTTTCTGCTTGAGTGAGTTTCCACAGCGTTGAAGGCCCCACTGAGTTCTGGTAACATTAGGATGGTTGTTTGTCCTGGATCCTGCAGCCTCCGCAGACCTTCCTGCATGGGTGACACGACCGACTGTGCCGAGCTTAGGGCGGTCATTGCATTTGTGATATTCATGGAGTTTGCAGCGGTCACGGTGAGTGGACGGTTTCAGAAGCACCCCTTGTTCCTGTGACTATTGCAGTCAGGGGGCATTGATGGCTGTCTGCTTGTGCTCAGGCAGGATAATGATTCTGTTTTGCAGAGATGTGACCTTGGAAGCTAAGGTTTCTGAGCCCCGTTCCTGAGTTGGGGCCTTTTGCCAGTGGTGGGTTTCAGTGCCCGTTAAAGCGATGTGGAAAGTGCTAATACGTGCTTGTATGAAGAACATGGAAACAGGCAAGTGGCCTTGACTCTGGATGGTGCTAGGATATTCTCTTGTTCACCGGATGTTTTCAAGAGCGGATTGTACTGGTGCAGTAAGAAAAGTTTGGAGTAGAGCATCAGATGGGCACAATGTTCTGCACGTTTGCTGCTTTACCATTTACAGTCAGCTTCTCACCTTCCTAGGTAGTCTTTTCTCCTGCTTGTCCTGGGTGGGGGTGGCATCGCCAACCTTTGAAGCCCTCCATCACTCTCTTTCCTCCTGCTTGTCCTGGGTGGGGGTGGCATTGCCAGCCTTTGAAGCCCTCCATCACTCTCTTTTCTGCTTTTCACCTTCCTAGGTTGTCTTTTCTCCAGCTTGTCCTGGGTGGGGGTGGCATTGCTAACCTGTGAAGCCCTCCATCACTCTCTTTTCTCCCGCTTGTCCTGGGTGAGTGTGGCATTGCCAACCTTTGAAGCCCTCCATCACTCTCTTTTCTCCCGCCAGTGTTGAGGAGTCCATCCTGAGCCGTGTCCAAGGCACCGAGGACCTCCTGAAAGAGATCTTTTCCAGCTCACACTTCCAGTCGGTGCGGAATCCTGAGTGTAATCCGTGGCCTTCGGACATCAAGCCGCTGCTGCTCGGAGAGGACCCCTCCAAAAAAAGGTGTGTGCGCCCATTCCGGCTGGGGAAATGTGCCCCTTCGGTTTGCGTCTGTACAGTGGTCATCTCTTTGCAGTCTCACAGGGGCAGCGTGGGTGATTTCCCTCTGATGGTGTGGGCCCTGAATGCATCTTGTAGGATCTGGGGGGTGGGCGTGGGGGGGGGGGGGGCAAGGGGGAGAGGGAGAGAGGGAGACTCTCTCTCTGTCTGTCTCTGAAGGTGAACATGCACTTGTGATGGTCCATTGCACAGATGTCAAAAGCCTCAGTGCCGGGTTGCGTGCTCGTGTGCACCCCCTGCCAAAGGATGCCAGGTTGTAAAGGCTTCTGTCCCACCCATGATCATAGTTGGACATGCTGCGTTTCGAAACCTCACCACCTTCTTCTCCTTGTGGGCCTGGGCACTCACTGCCCCTAACAATCAGGATACGCTGAAAGGTTCCTGCCAGCAGCTGCCGCCTTCGTTTCAAATCCACCCCGTGGGTCTCTCCGAAATCTCATATTTGCTGAACAACATTACACTGATCAGGGAGTTCCCATCTGCTGCACACCAAAAATGTAAATGTAAATGTAATTTGCACTTGCATAGCGCCTATCACCCAGGGGCCTCTAAGCGCTGTACGAATACCGCTGAGGAACCCTTCCTTGCCTTTCCCTGTGAAGTGCCCACTTCTGGGCACCCCCAAGGTGAAACCAGGCATCCCAGCGCTGTTGGGGCCGTTGTGGAGATTAAGCAAGCTATTGCCCAGAGTCACAGAGTGGGACCCATGATTGGAATAGGCACCGAGGCGAGAATTATCAGGTCCAAGGAAATTGAGTCCAAGAGCCGCCGAGGCGGGAATCGAACCCTGGTCCCGGGCCAGACCTCTACATCAGGGTCTGCCGCTCTAACCATTGAGCCACACTTCTCCACAAAATATGGTGCCATTTTTTGTGTGCAAATTTCTGTTGTATTGTGGCGTCCGGCACCATCGTGAACATGCATTCTGAAGCTGAGCACGGCGTCTGGATACAAATAAAGTTCACATGAGCGCACGACTCGGATGACATCATACCACTACACCGGTGTTTCCGTACCGTTCCTGGGCCGATTACATTAGTGATAAGGTGGGTGTGCATAACCCTGCGCCCACCCCACATTGACCCTGGTGCTAAAGACCAGTCCAGCTGAGCCAACAGGAAGCGTTGCTGCCTCTTGTTCGGCCACTAAACAACACACCCAGAAAATGCTCCAACCATCCCGCAGACCTATTACATCTCTAGTCGAATCCGCCCCCCCAGCCTTGAACCCTAAAACAGGCCACCAGCCCTGAAAGCCCCCGCCTCCCACTGCTGAACCCTAAAACTGGACCCACAGCACTGAAAACACCCCTGCCCCCAGCCCTGAGCTCTAACCCCACTTCCAAAGCAACCCCCCTCCAAGCCCGAGCCCTAAAAACTGCTCCTTCCCAAGCACTAAAACCCATACCTACCCCAACGCCCCACACCCCTGAACCCTAAAGCCTGCTCCCCAGCCCTAAAAAAAAAACCCGCCCGAGCCATAAAACCGGCCCCCAGCCCTGAAAACACCCCAGTGATATAAATTCATGAAGTCTTGCTGCTTGAACGAAGGAGTGGTGGCTGCCAATCACTCCTGAGTAGAAGGAACTCCCAAGAGATTCACAACAGGTCCCCGAGCTCTCTTCATCCGGTCATCCAAAAGAAACCACGGTACTGGAAGTTTCGGGAATCAGCATTTCTTTTTCCACTCTAGCCTTTTCTCATTCTAGACCACACATTACACTACACCCGTATTATCTTATACCGGAGCGTCCAACTCCTCCGTGAAGACGCGTCTGGCGTTTATAATACACGCTCAACACCACTACCATGAATCTTGGGGCAGATTTCATGATTTCGTATAACCGGCAGTGCATACAGAATAAATCTCGCCTTTGAAATTTTAATTGCACACTCACTAAGAAGACCTGATGAAGTCAATGACGAAACACACATTGGCTAGAATGGAGACAAGCATTGGCAAAGACAATAGGTCTTGCCTATGCGGGAGTGTGGGAAGCTGGCTCTTTATATAATGGACCAAAACCAGCTGCACCGTGTGAAGAGTGCAGACAAACCTCTCTTGGTTTACAGAGGCACAAAGGATAATCCAAATGCCCTCCTTCGTGATAGTGTGGGCATCCGTTACGCTTATCAGAGGGCAGTGCTAAGCATTCGTTGTTCTCGCAGCGGCAATACATTAGACACACAAGAATAAATCCGAGACCAATTTAGAAAACTTTGTAATGAAGTAAGTACTTTTGCTGTTATGAGTTTTTACAGATAAGTAAATAGTTAAATTCCTCTGTACGCAGCAATGCTTCCCTATGGGAGAAAAGGCATTTGTTGCCTACAGTTATTTGCAGTCGGTTTCTGGGGGTCTCCTTCAGACTTGGGGTCCTAGTGGGCAAAGGTCCAAAGAAACACCGGCAGTTACTCGTTACCTGCCCAGGGACATCTGGGGCAGAGGTGCTGGTTGGGTTGGTACGTGTGGCCGCTTCTCTGGATAGAAGAAGAGGCCACATTTGGAAACCGGATGCAGAAGGGGCCTTGGAGACAGTTTGTCGATACCTGGGCTGGGGCGCTTGAATGTAGAGTAGAAATGTCTGCTGGGCTCTGTGCACGCGAGAACCTTGCGGTTGTCGGTCTTCGCTGGTTGAGGGTGCAAAATCGGGACAGCTGGGCCAGTCTGGAAGGGGGTCATTAGGACATAAAGTCCTACGGTCTGACTCCATTTTTAAGTTGGGCCACAATCCATCTTAGGTAATGGAAGTCGCCATCTTCTCAAGTTTAGATAACGGGAGTTGCCATTTTCCTCAAATTCTACACAATCATCAACATGTCGGCATTTGACGCAAATGTCGTCTGCATCTATCTTTCCAAGAATGGTGAAAGTGTCAAGTCCTTCAGATTTAGACGTCAGCAAAACCCCCAGTGCGTCAGTCTGGGGCAGGTGCCTTCATCAAGGTCACATAACAACCATAAGCCAAGTAACATTGAACTATTTTTCACCATTGTAGCGCATCCACTGATGTACATGATTATGCCAAAACATTCTCAGGGTGACATTGCAAATTCCATTTTAGATAAGATGCAATATATAAGGACTACCACTTGACCACTTAGGAGAGAAAACTTCACGCACGTCACAGACACAGATCCAGATGAGCTCGGCACCCGATTCCATCGCGACCGAAGAAGCCTCGAGCCGGACTCCCTGGGGCTCTGCGAAGCATTCCATCTGCCTTCACAAACTGGTTCTAGGATTGTGTTCTTGTGCTTGAAACAGCTGACCAGCTAATCCAAACAGAGAACACACCCTGTTGTCCTGGTATGCGCACCACCTCCTAATCTCAGGTTTATTATTTATTCATCTGATAGAACTGGCATAGCGCTTAGAGATAGTACAGTGAGGGTGTAAGGGCTATAAATTGTGAAGTTATAGCTTGACCCTGTTTTCACTGTTATTGAAAAGCGTAGCTGCTTTTTTAAACCTCTCCTGTGATGCCAACAATATAATTTAATTATTTATTTATTTATTCGTTTATTTTTTAAACTTGTAAAGCGCGCAAATGCCCAGAGGCGTCTGGGCGCTATGTGCATTAGATCCCGGCATTTTAAAATAACTATTTTAAATAAACATGTTACAATACATATTCCGTTTGTAGTGATCTTGCGTGTGTACATCATGAATGAACGATCGTCTGGATTACCAGTGCTCCCTGCCAGTAACCCAGAAGTATTGACACCACCTCATTAATGTATTGGGTGGGGTTCTCCGGGATTATAATAACCTGTCTTTCACATTCATCACTCGTGCGTTGGACTAAGTTCACTCGTGTCACCCGTGGGTGTGAAAACAAACCTTGTAGAGCTGAGCCAAGACTCCGTTTATGCAACGCGAGGGTGTGACCGGGGTTAACAAGGGAGGAGACCGCATTCATTGACATATTACCCAACAACTGAGACACTACATCGCACTCCACTCACTCCCATGTCCAGATGATACAAATTACGCATACACTCCTGCACTAGACTCCTCCCCAGAACTCCCTTGTGACAACAAGCAGAAATACAGTCTAGGTTCCTTTATTTCCTCACTCCCTCTCCTTTGCCCCCGATGTTTGAGTAAGTAAGAATTGATTTGTGTTGTCCATGTATGTGATGATTTACCAGCACACAAACACACATGTGTGCATGCACGTGAGTTTAAAAACACCTAGACAGCAAGTTCTAGACTCTATACCTCCTTTCCATCCCACTACCCGCCTTGTGCAGCGACTGACGCGTAGTACGAGGGCACCATTGTGGTCCGTGGCGTAGTCCACACTATAACTCGTATTCTTCCAAGGAAGCAGGGTGACGTCATGTTCTAATGTGCCTCACTGCCTCGCCAGGGGAGGGAAGCACTAGATAAGCACGCCCACAATACAGCACAACACAATAACGTCAGCTACTCCACAGAGAGGGTAGATGTGTAGATGAAATGTCTCCTCGTGCGGACCCGCTTCTGCAGATGGAATCCCAGGTCTGAAGAGAAAAGAAACTGGCACAAAGTCCAACAATTACTTAAAATATACAGAGTTTGGCATTTCTGTAACTTCATATTCTTGTAAACGAATTGTGTGGCTTGTGCAGACTGTGTGACTTGCTTGCCGAAAGGACATAAAGCACTCCTATTGTGTTTTTCGTGTAAACGTCTAAAATTCTTACCAATCTAACTTCAGATGATGGATCTACTTGTGAAAAACTGGGGGGACTTTTTTGCGAGTCCCAGGACAATCAAGTGGTGCTGAGCTCATGTTGTAACAATGTCAGCCTTCTAGCAAGGGTGACCTAGGACTCTACCCTACTTTTGAGCCCAAATCTGAGCACTGTGGGCACATCTTTAACCTGGTGAGACAGATAAAGGCATTTAATAAATCATTGTACCGCCATTGCTTTCACTTGTTAAAATACTTTAATCAAGACAGATCTAAGCACTTCAAGCTAAGGGCCCGGTAATGATCTTGGCAGAATGGGTCCGGGGTCAGGGGTCTTCCAGTGCGCTGCCTTGGCAGCCCGATCGCCCGATTTAGATCTTGGCGGGAACTCTGCTAAAAGACCACCGTTGCCCCGCCACCTCTGCTGAGACCCCTGTTCCCACATGGATGGCGGGAGAGCCACAGGCATGTCTTGGAGGGCATCCCACCAAGCTTCCCGCCGTCTAGATTACGATCCGCCTTCCCGTTGAGCTTTTCCTGGCCGGGACACCACCATGCCTGACTCGGCGGCGGAGAGGTAGGAAAGGAGGTGCAAACTCACCTTTTTAGGTTTCGACTGCAAAAAGCTGCGCAAGCAGCTTTTGCGCAGGAGAAATCTTATGAGAACTGTAGTGTGGCTTTGGGTCGGCCCTCGTCATTCATTGGCTGGCTCCATAAATGGAGCCTAGCCATTGGACGAGGGGCCTGTCCATCAATGCCGGACCAGACACGGGGGCGTTCCCGAGATTCTTTGCCTTTTGCCGACGTCACGCGACGCCGGGAACGCCCCCGAGTCTCCTCCGGCCGGGCCGTGCTTGCTGCTGTCCTGCCTTGTGTCCCTCCTCCCGCCGTCCCCACGTTTCCCGCCTCCCTCCCGACGTCCGTGTCCTTTCCCGCCCCCCTCGTCCTCTCCCGCCCACAAGAAGTATGGCGGCCAGGCTCAGCCATCGGGACTCCATGGGAGGGGGAGAAGCCGCGCCTCCTCCCGGGCTCCTCCAGCAGCATTGGCGGCGGCTCGGGGTGCGTGCTTGAGTTGCTGCCAGCCGAGAGCGGAGGAGGGAAGCCCGACTCGCCCAGCATGAGCCACGAGCCCTGTGGGAGGCACTAGGACCCAGGGCCGCATGAAGGACAACAGGTAACCATTATTTTTCAGGACATTCCCCCGAGCCGCAGACGGCAACACACTGGGCCTTCGTGCTGTGACTCCCCCTCCTGGGACTTCCGAGGCAGAGAGATGCAGGTAAGTGTGAATCGATTCTTTTTATGTTTGGTGCATGCGTGTATATTTGAATTTTTGGGAAGGAGTGTTGTGAATGATGTGTGTGTGTGCACGTGTGTAAATGTATGGGTGTGAATGAGTGTATGTGTGCGTGTGTGTCCCGTCCACCCTCCTCTCTCCTAAAACCCTCCCTGGGGGGAGGGGGGACTCTGGTGTCAGCCCTTGAGGGGTCCAGACTGAAACAGCCAATCAGAGAGCGGGGGAGGGGGAGTGCTATCCCCCCCAGAGAGAGCAGCCCGCCCCCCGCAGATCCTCTCCAGACATGCCTGCCCCGGCCGGGTGGGGTCAGGAGGGTACAAGTCCGCCCCGTCCCAGGGGCAGCGCTGAAGCCTCGTGTGATCCTGGGCACATACACCCCCCCCCCCCCCCCCCCCCCCCCCCCCCCCGCCTGGGGGTGTCAGTGCGGGGCTCGTGTGAGGCCCCGACCCCCCGGGGCGAGGCCACGCACAGAAAGATTCCCACAAACCCATTCCTTCCTCTCGCAGCCGGTGCCCCCTCCAGCAGTGCCAGGCGGCGCTGGGCACCACCGCTGCTGCCTCGACCCCTGGCAGGGCAAGCGGTGCCAGGCCCGCTTTGATTGGTTGGTAATCCGCCGGAAAGTCGCTTCCTTGAGAGCAGTGAGAAGTTATCAACGAGCCTCAAACTTGCCAAGTGATATGAAACCCACCGACAGGAAGCGCCGACACGGGAGCGCCTTGAAGTGTCATTGATTCACTGCTGCTCTCGCGGAGAAACGCAGATTTAAACCCCCTCAGAGCGTGGGTTTGGTGCAGGAGGTCCACGAAGGTCTCGCATGCCAGGGTTGAGCTTCAACCATGGCACATGTGTGTTTGGGCTCCACGCGGGGCACACTGGCCACAACCCGAGTGGAATAAACCGTGAGGCGGGGGCGTGATTTTGTAAAGAATAGCATTAGATATCCCCACGCATCCGGAGAGCGATGCTCGCTCCTTTGGCCGCAAAACTCTGGAACTCACTCCCTTTTCCCGTGAGAGTCACATCGAATGATCGGGAACCCAGATGCTTTCACCCGCAGACCAATAAGTGGCCACATAAACCACCCCTCTACACAGCCCACCAACCCGGCAGCCTCCACCAGCCCCCGGGTCTCCTTGCCATGCTGCCACCCCGAGCATCGCTGCGCCCCCGTCCCCCTCTAAGCTCGCAGGTGTCTCTGCCACCCCCAGGTGCCCCAATGCCCACGCCCCGAGGGCCCGAAGCGGCGGGGCACTCTGGGGCCCGGGCACAGGGTGCACTCACTGTCCTCACCGAGTCCCAGCCTTCACTCCGGCTGAAAGCCCCCCGAGCTGGCAGCGGGTCGTGCAGGCCGCGCCATGAACGTCCACCTGACAAGCCCCCTTCCTTTGTAATTAGACTCCTTGCGGCCTTTTCTTCGGCTGCCGAACCGTGGGCCCCTTGACCTCGGACCCATACTCCGACTCCAGCATTGATGCTCTTTACGGGGGCACCCATATCGCATGCCAGGACCATACACCTTTTCTGCTAATTCGATGACATTCATAAATCTGCCCAGGATCACAAGATGTTGATCAGGCTAACAACACCCCAACCTTGTATGCGGACGTTTGGCCGGACAAACAGCACACCTGCCGTGTCTGTGTTGTCCTTATGCCTCTTGTGCGGCACGCGCTGATGCCCTTGCAACTTTGAGAGAGCGTCTCTGGCACTTAACAGTAGGAAACGGGAAGTATGGTACAGGACGTGGCGTTGTGGCCCGAGCTATCGCCGCGAGAGCCAGGATCGAATTAGAGGGGGAGGGGGAGGGGGAGGGGTGACCTTGTGTTATGTAACTTATGCTCTCCGATACCTGCGGGTCGAGCTCGCGCTATGTGCCTTCTCTGCTGCATGCCATCGCTGAACACTCGTTGCCCTCTCTGCCATTTCTGTTCACAAACTGCCCCCGTTCATACACTGCCTCTCTTCTGGGCCCCATCTGAAGACTTAATGCTGTCTCCACTCGCAACCACTTCTGCTCACACACTGCCCTCACAGCTCCCTGTCCCTTCTCCTCACACACTACCCCTTCTCCTGTGCTCCTTTTTGTCTCTGATCAATCACTGCCCTCGCAGCTTCTTGACCCTTTAGTTCACACACTGCCCTGCCCCTCGCTTCCTTAGCTCCAGGCTATATTTCAAAAACATTAAAACCAGCATGGCATTTAGATGTGGGAAAAGTATTTTCCATTCATAAATATCACACCATTATTAAGCTAGGGTGACAGATTTTCCAATGTTGTGAATATTAGTTATAGCCTAGGTTTGGATAATTTTAGCATGATCTACCTACCCCCCACAAATAGACGAATACTTGCAAACATGTAGGCTTGTATATTTTTAGATTTCTTCAGCATGTGGGCTTGCACACAGTGCATTAACACTGGGTTGCTCTAGTGAGAGATACAGGTGACTTTCTTGGGTGAATGGAAGACGCTTGTCTCTAACAGAGGCGTAGGTGAAGCGCTTTTCCCTGGGGAACCATATTCTTTCTATGGAAAAAGAACAATTGTTACATTTACAATTTCACATGATATTCTCTTGTTTTCCACCTCCTGGAAAGTCTGCACGAGTGAGTTGTGCAGGTTTGAGCTTTAAAGAAATCTATGATGGATTTCATGGAGCGATTTACGGAATTTGTGGTGGGAGAAATAATCCACTAATTTGCCATATGGGTGAAAGCTGACCATTTTTCAAATCACTGACATGCAAAGCAAAATTACGGTTTAAAAAATGCATAAATTGACTGCAAGTAAACCTTGAGAAGCAGGCAGAATTCAGGTGTTTTGGGCAGCTCATGTATTTTATTGTGGGTCTTCCTGGCAGCAGGATCATGGAGACTCACGCAAACAGCACATCTTTTACAAACTGCCCACAGAATAGGCACTTGTTTTCAGTCTCAGACCTTAATTTGTACCTATGGCAGGCATACAAATATCAGCACGGTGTGATCCGGAAAAAATGTCTGGCCTTAACCACTTTTCCTATTCTTTGTATAGTGTCAATAAATATTGCTGTGCTCCTGCCCTTGCTGTTCATGCTTTGCCTGTTACTGAAGCTCGTTGAAACATTTTCAGTATACTAAAGTCAAATGCCTGATGGGAATGAAATAATGTACTCCAGTGAAACTGATGGACAAGGTTTTAATTTAGTATTACATGTGGCTCAAGCAGTAACCAAATCTGCCGAGCTAGGCCCTGAATTCTGTCTTCAAGCCACTTCTGTCTCTGCCTCTGAAAGCTGCAGCATGGAGATGCATCCCTGACCTCTGCCTTACTTCCTGCCAAGCGAGCGGTGCCCGGCTCAGCCTGGTCTGCCTGCCAAAAACAGTATTTTACCTTCAAGTTATCAGCGTAGCCAGCTCAGCTCCTCAAACACATTCCAGTCTAGTGATTTAGGTAAACATATCCCCGACTACAGAGCAAAGAGCAAGTCTTCCTGTCTCCGTGCAAGTAATTTACGGTTCCCGTTACCAGAGTAGGCCCATGGCCCCGCACGTAGACACGCAGACACCTATGCACGCACTGACATTCAGTATAGAATAGCCTCTGCCCAAGAGACCTTTTACTCTAGAATAAACATCCTCTAAATACTAGATATCAGATATGTTATAAGGACAGGTCGATCTGACATGCCAGACTTCTGTCTCCTCTACTAGTGCTAAAAGTCAGACCCTTAGCTTCCTCCAGATGCACGTCAATCACACGTCATATTAGCTGCGCGCGCATTCAGGTCACAGGTTTCAGCTGACTCTGCAAGAATTCTTTATGCATCCACCCACTTATGACACTTTTCTGTGACGTTTCTAGTATACGCCTTCGAGCACACCCCTGTTCACGCCTTTTTGCTACGCACATGTGTTCTTACCATATACATTTCACTTGTCACGCCTACTGTATTCACTGCTACTGTGTCATTTTACTATATATGTCATGTACTGTTAATAAATCGTTGACATCTTTCCTGCCATCATTGCATACCCGAACCCTTGTATTGATGGAATAGATTTCCATGACTCGAGTCATCCTTTATGATTAAAGCCCGTATGACTCTGATGCCACGGACTCTGCCTCTCATTTGATTGAGCTATTTCTTTACTTGACCGAAATTATCTGGCAAACTCGTATACGGTAAAATATTTACCACAGTGTGTGTGGCCCTGGGTATGTGTGGCTCTGTGTGTGTGTGTGTGTGTGTGTGTGTGGCTGGCTCTGGGTGGGTGTGTGTGTGGTAGTAATTGCTGTCTGCTGAGCTCGTCAGTAGGGTACAATAGGTCTCACATTTGCGACAGATTAAGCTAATGGCAATGTAAATGACAATGCCACTAATTTATCTGTTTTCAAAACCAACACATAAACACATAAATACAAAATTTGTCATTTACAATGCCAATAGCTCTAACTTTTCCAAAGGCGAAACCATTGCATTGTAAATGCTTGTTTCTCGTTCCCACTTCGGAATCTGTGTCGGATGCCTTTGTTCAGGTCCTTCCTGTGCTGCTGCCCCCAGACCGTAACGCTCGGCAACCCCGTTGCTGCCAGATTTGAAGGTAGACTTCTCCGTCACTTCTCCTATGTGGTGTATAGTAATGGTTACTTTCGACTCGTGTTATTTTACATGCTACAAAACAGACCGTACACATAACCTACATATACATTATAAAACATACACAACATATTTATGCATTTTCTGATATTGACACGTAGTACTTACCTATCTTTACGGCAGTTCAATGTCACTGCACCAGGACTCTGCCGCCAAGAGACTGCAGGACCATTTAGAACATCGACATCGGCTCGGCGGTTTACCGTCAGCCTGACGGCGGTGGAGTACTCCAGCCGCAACCTCTAAATACAGCGGGCGGGAAGGCATTCAGCTCGGCGGAGAACTCGGCCAAGCCGCCACAGTGGGATGGCGGAAAGACCGCCAAGATCACAATCTTTATACAAAGTTCTTAGATGAGGTCTGGTGGGGGTAGAAAGTTGGCCAACACTGAGGGCTGACCCAGATGTACACAATTGGTATGACAAGATCATTGTGGGACACATTTGAATACCCACATGGTGAAGAGAGCGGCCTCCTTCCTTGGCGATGTCCTGTTAAAAGGTGATTGTGGTCCAGGCAAACCTGGCTCCGCACTGTACCTTTAGATGGTGAGACGTGGCCGTCCTGCGGGGTACAGCCATGTGAGGCAGACGCGCTCCTCCAGCTGGTGTGCCCACACACCCTGGCACAGTGAGGCTGACTCTGCCTCAGCCCTGCTGACTCGGGCACAATTGTATGGCTGTGCTCAGCCAAGTACCACTGGAACTGACCGGGAGGTGCTCGGAGAGCATCAGCGGAGGCTGCACTTGTCGCACATGTTTCACGGAAGGAAATCTTTGGCACTGGCTCTTCCTCAGACCCAAACTTAAGCCGCCCACCCAAACAAGTGAAGAGCTCGCCCTGGATCGCAGGGGTGATTCTCACCGGGCATCTGCGATGAACAACCAACAAAGTGGTTGAAATTTCTTTTGGAGCCAAGATCTGGGGAAGAAAGAAGGCCACGTGGGAGAATTACCGCAATTTCGGATAAAACATATTGTGTAACATGAATATCATGTCAAAAATGTTGTGACTTACAATACATTCTGTAACAAAATATCTACGGTAAGACTATCATTTTTCTAATATAGAACATCTCTTTTTAGGAATATTGTATTTTATATTTACTTAAATATAGTTGTAATAAATATAATTCTTTATTTTATATCTATTAGTATATATTCATTTTATATATTACTATTAGTATAATGTTATTAATTTTAAAAAATATTGTTTCTAATTGTAAATCTTTTTTTTATTTAATTACTAATTTATAACACAGTAGCAGGTTGTTGCGTTTGTAGGGGAATTAGTTGGGAAGTTAAATAAATCATAATGCATTCAATTTTAATGTTAATTAAATATTTAATTGATTAATTATGTAAACTGTTTAAAAAAATAATTGTGGTGTTATTAGTTTGTTTAATTTGTTCATCTAAATAGTAATTGATTTTTGGGTGTTGGATTTGTAACAGAACATAGTCTGAAGTTAATTAAATTGTAATTAATTTAATTTCTATATTTGAATTTTTTTTATTGTAAATTTTGAAATGACATTTTTTCAATTGTTTAATTATTGGTGTCATTTATTTCAATGTGTTTTGTAATCTTTATTTTACCTCTTATACTTTAGTTTGTAATTTTTCATTTAATAGCACGTTATTGGGTTTGTAGGGGAATAGGGTCGGAAGTTATTGAACCTTTATTTTTTTCTAATTTTTAATCTTATTTTAATTGATTATTAGGTATAGTTTATTTGTTTATTCTTTAATTAAACAATCTGTTTAATTTGATATATTTTTCAGTTTATTGTTGCCTGTTTTTATTAATATTTCTAAAAAAATTTTTTTTATTTGGTTCTCATTTTATTTGTTTGATTTAAGTAACATTTTCATGAAAATATTTTTATTTAATTTTTATGGGGTGTTTACTGTTTTTTCGGATGTATGGAGGGTTAGAATTTTTAAGGAGAATCAGTTTCCAAGACCGGTCCAGGGGATCTCGTCATTCAGACTTCATATAACACTATTACGCCTGAAGATCCAACGTTGTTTCCTGTGGAAGCGGACTGATTCGAAGGTTCCCATGGCTGATGAGAAGCGTGGTTTGTCTATAACTAACCATGTTATGTCATTCTCCTTGGGGCCACAGTCTAAGTAATGCCTAGTGAGTTTAGTATTTGCCTTTTTGCGTCTCATGGAGCTGCGATGTTCAGTTATTCTAGTCCTCACCCTCCGAGCACTCATACCCATGTAATTAAGATTACATGGGCATCTGAGGAGTTCTTTCACTCCCTCTGTGTTGCATTAGTGTGTTCCAAAAGTTCCCAAGGAGTGTTGAGTCCTAGGTCAACCTGGGATGTAGATTGGGTGTATGGGCAGACCTAACAGGAACCATACGGGAAATGCCCTTTCACGGGTGGAAGAGACCAGGAGGTGTTCTGATCGGTCTCGCGAGGGTTGGATGGAAGTCTAGTGTGGACCACCACGTCTCCAATATTCTTGCTGCGTTTTAAGGCAAATAATGGCCTGGGTAGTGTGTCTTCTCCCCTGTATTCAGGATTGACCAATTTTTGTTCACTACTTTTTTGGTCAGATGTCTATATGTGCTCCCACAGAGGAGCCTGTCTGTTTGTCATTTGGGATGTGTCTCCAAAAGGGTTTCTCTGTTATTGTTTCTAGCTCTCTTTGCTGCCTTTTGTATGAGGTTTTTATGATATGACCTCTGGGACAAATGTTTGCTGAGTGTGGCTGCATGTACTTTGAACTTTGTTATTTCGGTACAATTTCTCCTAATCCTTAAGAATTGACCCACTGGTAAGTTGTGTCTCGGTGCCCGCGGATGGAAACTATTGTACCAAAGAAGACAGTTCCGTCCCATCGATTTCTTGTACAATTCAGAGCCGATTCATCCATTTCTGGGTATAGTAAGAGGTCCAGGAAAGGAAGGGATACCTTACTTTCCTGAACCTCCTACTATACCCATAAAATGGAATTGTCCCGAAGTAGCAAAATTCAAAGAACATGCCGCCGCTACATTATCAGCTACGTGACTTCCTGCCTATGAGTATCTATCTACGTTACTACACCCACCTCCCCCACTTTGCTGGCCTCAATGCGGCCCTCGGTCACACCCTGTACCAAATTCTGTGGTCCCTTAGAAAATATTTGTATGTACCCATGCCTAGGGTGCCATCAGGGTGGTGTCTTAGTATACCTGTAGGTGTTGTCAGAGTAGTATCTTATCAGGGTGGTGTCTTAGTATACCTGTAGGTGTTGTCAGAGTAGTATCTCCTCAGGGTGGTGTCTTAGTATACCTGTAGGTGTTGTCAGAGTAGTATCTCCTCAGGGTAGTGTCTTAGTATACCTGTAGGAGTTGTCAGAGTAGTATCTCCTCAGGGTAGTGTCTTAGTATACCTGTAGGAGTTGTCAGAGTAGTATCTCCTCAGGGTGGTGTCTTAGTATACCTGTAGGAGTTGTCAGAGTAGTATCTCCTCAGGGTTGTGTCTTAGTATACCTGTAGGTGTTGTCAGAGTAGTATCTCCTCAGGGTAGTGTCTTAGTATACCTGTAGGAGTTGTCAGAGTAGTATCTCCTCAGGGTAGTGTCTTAGTATACCTGTAGGAGTTGTCAGAGTAGTATCTCCTCAGGGTAGTGTCTTAGTATACCTGTAGGAGTTGTCAGAGTAGTATCTCCTCAGGGTGGTGTCTTAGTATACCTGTAGGAGTTGTCAGAGTAGTATCTCCTCAGGGTTGTGTCTTAGTATACCTGTAGGTGTTGTCAGAGTAGTATCTCCTCAGGGTAGTGTCTTAGTATACCTGTAGGAGTTGTCAGAGTAGTATCTCCTCAGGGTAGTGTCTTAGTATACCTGTAGGAGTTGTCAGAGTAGTATCTTATCAGGGTGGTGTCTTAGTATACCTGTAGGTGTTGTCAGAGTAGTATCTTATCAGGGTGGTGTCTTAGTATACCTGTAGGTGTTGTCAGAGTAGTATCTCCTCAGGGTAGTGTCTTAGTATACCTGTAGGAGTTGTCAGAGTAGTATCTCCTCAGGGTAGTGTCTTAGTATACCTGTAGGAGTTGTCAGAGTAGTATCTCCTCAGGGTGGTGTCTTAGTATACCTGTAGGAGTTGTCAGAGTAGTATCTCCTCAGGGTTGTGTCTTAGTATACCTGTAGGTGTTGTCAGAGTAGTATCTCCTCAGGGTAGTGTCTTAGTATACCTGTAGGAGTTGTCAGAGTAGTATCTCCTCAGGGTAGTGTCTTAGTATACCTGTAGGAGTTGTCAGAGTAGTATCTCCTCAGGGTGGTGTCTTAGTATACCTGTAGGTGTTGTCAGAGTAGTATCTCCTCAGGGTAGTGTCTTAGTATACCTGTAGGAGTTGTCAGAGTAGTATCTCCTCAGGGTGGTGTCTTAGTATACCTGTAGGAGTTGTCAGAGTAGTATCTCCTCAGGGTGGTGTCTTAGTATACCTGTAGGAGTTGTCAGAGTAGTATCTCCTCAGGGTTGTGTCTTAGTATACCTGTAGGTGTTGTCAGAGTAGTATCTCCTCAGGGTAGTGTCTTAGTATACCTGTAGGAGTTGTCAGAGTAGTATCTCCTCAGGGTAGTGTCTTAGTATACCTGTAGGAGTTGTCAGAGTAGTATCTCCTCAGGGTAGTGTCTTAGTATACCTGTAGGAGTTGTCAGAGTAGTATCTCCTCAGGGTGGTGTCTTAGTATACCTGTAGGAGTTGTCAGAGTAGTATCTCCTCAGGGTTGTGTCTTAGTATACCTGTAGGTGTTGTCAGAGTAGTATCTCCTCAGGGTAGTGTCTTAGTATACCTGTAGGAGTTGTCAGAGTAGTATCTCCTCAGGGTAGTGTCTTAGTATACCTGTAGGAGTTGTCAGAGTAGTATCTTATCAGGGTGGTGTCTTAGTATACCTGTAGGTGTTGTCAGAGTAGTATCTCCTCAGGGTAGTGTCTTAGTATACCTGTAGGAGTTGTCAGAGTAGTATCTCCTCAGGGTAGTGTCTTAGTATACCTGTAGGAGTTGTCAGAGTAGTATCTCCTCAGGGTGGTGTCTTAGTATACCTGTAGGAGTTGTCAGAGTAGTATCTCCTCAGGGTTGTGTCTTAGTATACCTGTAGGAGTTGTCAGAGTAGTATCTTATCAGGGTGGTGTCTTAGTATACCTGTAGGTGTTGTCAGAGTAGTATCTCCTCAGGGTAGTGTCTTAGTATACCTGTAGGAGTTGTCAGAGTAGTATCTCCTCAGGGTAGTGTCTTAGTATACCTGTAGGAGTTGTCAGAGTAGTATCTCCTCAGGGTAGTGTCTTAGTATACCTGTAGGAGTTGTCAGAGTAGTATCTCCTCAGGGTGGTGTCTTAGTATACCTGTAGGAGTTGTCAGAGTAGTATCTCCTCAGGGTTGTGTCTTAGTATACCTGTAGGTGTTGTCAGAGTAGTATCTCCTCAGGGTGGTGTCTTAGTATACCTGTAGGAGTTGTCAGAGTAGTATCTCCTCAGGGTGGTGTCTTAGTATACCTGTAGGTGTTGTCAGAGTAGTATCTCCTCAGGGTTGTGTCTTAGTATACCTGTAGGTGTTGTCAGAGTAGTATCTTATCAGGGTGGTGTCTTAGTATACCTGTAGGTGTTGTCAGAGTAGTATCTTATCAGGGTGGTGTCTTAGTATACCTGTAGGAGTTGTCAGAGTAGTATCTCCTCAGGGTGGTGTCTTAGTATACCTGTAGGAGTTGTCAGAGTAGTATCTCCTCAGGGTGGTGTCTTAGTATACCTGTAGGAGTTGTCAGAGTAGTATCTCCTCAGGGTGGTGTCTTAGTATACCTGTAGGAGTTGTCAGAGTAGTATCTCCTCAGGGTGGTGTCTTAGTATACCTGTAGGTGTTGTCAGAGTAGTATCTCCTCAGGGTTGTGTCTTAGTATACCTGTAGGTGTTGTCAGAGTAGTATCTTATCAGGGTGGTGTCTTAGTATACCTGTAGGTGTTGTCAGAGTAGTATCTTATCAGGGTGGTGTCTTAGTATACCTGTAGGTGTTGTCAGAGTAGTATCTCCTCAGGGTGGTGTCTTAGTATACCTGTAGGTGTTGTCAGAGTAGTATCTCCTCAGGGTTGTGTCTTAGTATACCTGTAGGTGTTGTCAGAGTAGTATCTTATCAGGGTGGTGTCTTAGTATACCTGTAGGTGTTGTCAGAGTAGTATCTTATCAGGGTGGTGTCTTAGTATACCTGTAGGAGTTGTCAGAGTAGTATCTCCTCAGGGTGGTGTCTTAGTATACCTGTAGGAGTTGTCAGAGTAGTATCTCATCAGGGTGGTGTCTTAGTATACCTGTAGGAGTTGTCAGAGTAGTATCTCCTCAGGGTGGTGTCTTAGTATACCTGTAGGAGTTGTCAGAGTAGTATCTCCTCAGGGTGGTGTCTTAGTATACCTGTAGGTGTTGTCAGAGTAGTATCTCCTCAGGGTTGTGTCTTAGTATACCTGTAGGTGTTGTCAGAGTAGTATCTTATCAGGGTGGTGTCTTAGTATACCTGTAGGTGTTGTCAGAGTAGTATCTTATCAGGGTGGTGTCTTAGTATACCTGTAGGTGTTGTCAGAGTAGTATCTTATCAGGGTGGTGTCTTAGTATACCTGTAGGTGTTGTCAGAGTAGTATCTTATCAGGGTGGTGTCTTAGTATACCTGTAGGAGTTGTCAGAGTAGTATCTCCTCAGGGTGGTGTCTTAGTATACCTGTAGGAGTTGTCAGAGTAGTATCTCATCAGGGTGGTGTCTTAGTATACCTGTAGGAGTTGTCAGAGTAGTATCTCCTCAGGGTAGTGTCTTAGTATACCTGTAGGAGTTGTCAGAGTAGTATCTCCTCAGGGTGGTGTCTTAGTATACCTGTAGGTGTTGTCAGAGTAGTATCTCCTCAGGGTTGTGTCTTAGTATACCTGTAGGAGTTGTCAGAGTAGTATCTCCTCAGGGTGGTGTCTTAGTATACCTGTAGGTGTTGTCAGAGTAGTATCTCCTCAGGGTGGTGTCTTAGTATACCTGTAGGTGTTGTCAGAGTAGTATCTCCTCAGGGTTGTGTCTTAGTATACCTGTAGGTGTTGTCAGAGTAGTATCTTATCAGGGTGGTGTCTTAGTATACCTGTAGGTGTTGTCAGAGTAGTATCTTATCAGGGTGGTGTCTTAGTATACCTGTAGGTGTTGTCAGAGTAGTATCTTATCAGGGTGGTGTCTTAGTATACCTGTAGGTGTTGTCAGAGTAGTATCTTATCAGGGTGGTGTCTTAGTATACCTGTAGGAGTTGTCAGAGTAGTATCTCCTCAGGGTGGTGTCTTAGTATACCTGTAGGAGTTGTCAGAGTAGTATCTCCTCAGGGTGGTGTCTTAGTATACCTGTAGGAGTTGTCAGAGTAGTATCTCCTCAGGGTTGTGTCTTAGTATACCTGTAGGTGTTGTCAGAGTAGTATCTCCTCAGGGTGGTGTCTTAGTATACCTGTAGGAGTTGTCAGAGTAGTATCTCCTCAGGGTGGTGTCTTAGTATACCTGTAGGTGTTGTCAGAGTAGTATCTCCTCAGGGTTGTGTCTTAGTATACCTGTAGGTGTTGTCAGAGTAGTATCTTATCAGGGTGGTGTCTTAGTATACCTGTAGGTGTTGTCAGAGTAGTATCTTATCAGGGTGGTGTCTTAGTATACCTGTAGGAGTTGTCAGAGTAGTATCTCCTCAGGGTGGTGTCTTAGTATACCTGTAGGAGTTGTCAGAGTAGTATCTCCTCAGGGTGGTGTCTTAGTATACCTGTAGGAGTTGTCAGAGTAGTATCTCCTCAGGGTGGTGTCTTAGTATACCTGTAGGAGTTGTCAGAGTAGTATCTCCTCAGGGTGGTGTCTTAGTATACCTGTAGGTGTTGTCAGAGTAGTATCTCCTCAGGGTTGTGTCTTAGTATACCTGTAGGTGTTGTCAGAGTAGTATCTTATCAGGGTGGTGTCTTAGTATACCTGTAGGTGTTGTCAGAGTAGTATCTTATCAGGGTGGTGTCTTAGTATACCTGTAGGTGTTGTCAGAGTAGTATCTTATCAGGGTGGTGTCTTAGTATACCTGTAGGTGTTGTCAGAGTAGTATCTCCTCAGGGTGGTGTCTTAGTATACCTGTAGGTGTTGTCAGAGTAGTATCTCCTCAGGGTTGTGTCTTAGTATACCTGTAGGTGTTGTCAGAGTAGTATCTTATCAGGGTGGTGTCTTAGTATACCTGTAGGTGTTGTCAGAGTAGTATCTTATCAGGGTGGTGTCTTAGTATACCTGTAGGAGTTGTCAGAGTAGTATCTCCTCAGGGTGGTGTCTTAGTATACCTGTAGGAGTTGTCAGAGTAGTATCTCATCAGGGTGGTGTCTTAGTATACCTGTAGGAGTTGTCAGAGTAGTATCTCCTCAGGGTGGTGTCTTAGTATACCTGTAGGAGTTGTCAGAGTAGTATCTCCTCAGGGTGGTGTCTTAGTATACCTGTAGGTGTTGTCAGAGTAGTATCTCCTCAGGGTTGTGTCTTAGTATACCTGTAGGTGTTGTCAGAGTAGTATCTTATCAGGGTGGTGTCTTAGTATACCTGTAGGTGTTGTCAGAGTAGTATCTTATCAGGGTGGTGTCTTAGTATACCTGTAGGTGTTGTCAGAGTAGTATCTTATCAGGGTGGTGTCTTAGTATACCTGTAGGTGTTGTCAGAGTAGTATCTTATCAGGGTGGTGTCTTAGTATACCTGTAGGAGTTGTCAGAGTAGTATCTCCTCAGGGTGGTGTCTTAGTATACCTGTAGGAGTTGTCAGAGTAGTATCTCATCAGGGTGGTGTCTTAGTATACCTGTAGGAGTTGTCAGAGTAGTATCTCCTCAGGGTAGTGTCTTAGTATACCTGTAGGAGTTGTCAGAGTAGTATCTCCTCAGGGTGGTGTCTTAGTATACCTGTAGGTGTTGTCAGAGTAGTATCTCCTCAGGGTTGTGTCTTAGTATACCTGTAGGTGTTGTCAGAGTAGTATCTTATCAGGGTGGTGTCTTAGTATACCTGTAGGAGTTGTCAGAGTAGTATCTCCTCAGGGTGGTGTCTTAGTATACCTGTAGGTGTTGTCAGAGTAGTATCTCCTCAGGGTTGTGTCTTAGTATACCTGTAGGTGTTGTCAGAGTAGTATCTTATCAGGGTGGTGTCTTAGTATACCTGTAGGAGTTGTCAGAGTAGTATCTTATCAGGGTGGTGTCTTAGTATACCTGTAGGAGTTGTCAGAGTAGTATCTCCTCAGGGTGGTGTCTTAGTATACCTGTAGGTGTTGTCAGAGTAGTATCTCCTCAGGGTTGTGTCTTAGTATACCTGTAGGTGTTGTCAGAGTAGTATCTCCTCAGGGTGGTGTCTTAGTATACCTGTAGGTGTTGTCAGAGTAGTATCTCCTCAGGGTGGTGTCTTCGTATACCTGTAGGTGTTGTCAGAGTAGTATCTCCTCAGGGTTGTGTCTTAGTATACCTGTAGGTGTTGTCAGAGTAGTATCTTATCAGGGTGGTGTCTTAGTATACCTGTAGGAGTTGTCAGAGTAGTATCTCCTCAGGGTGGTGTCTTAGTATACCTGTAGGAGTTGTCAGAGTAGTATCTCATCAGGGTGGTGTCTTAGTATACCTGTAGGAGTTGTCAGAGTAGTATCTCCTCAGGGTAGTGTCTTAGTATACCTGTAGGTGTTGTCAGAGTAGTATCTCCTCAGGGTGGTGTGTTAGTATACCTGTAGGAGTTGTCAGAGTAGTATCTCATCAGGGTGGTGTCTTAGTATACCTGTAGGAGTTGTCAGAGTAGTATCTCATCAGGGTGGTGTCTTAGTATACCTGTAGGTGTTGTCAGAGTAGTATCTCATCAGGGTGGTGTCTTAGTATACCTGTAGGTGTTGTCAGAGTAGTATCTCATCAAGGTAGTGTCTTAGTATACCTGTAGGAGTTGTCAGAGTAGTATCTCCTCAGGGTAGTGTCTTAGTATACCTGTAGGTGTTGTCAGAGTAGTATCTCCTCAGGGTGGTGTGTTAGTATACCTGTAGGAGTTGTCAGAGTAGTATCTCATCAGGGTGGTGTCTTAGTATACCTGTAGGAGTTGTCAGAGTAGTATCTCATCAGGGTGGTGTCTTAGTATACCTGTAGGAGTTGTCAGAGTAGTATCTCATCAGGGTGGTGTCTTAGTATACCTGTAGGAGTTGTCAGAGTAGTATCTTATCAGAGTGGTGTCTTAGTATACCTGTAGGTGTTGTCAGAGTAGTATCTCATCAGGGTGGTGTCTTAGTATACCTGTAGGAGTTGTCAGAGTAGTATCTCATCAGGGTGGTGTCTTAGTATACCTGTAGGCGTTGTCAGAGTAGTATCTCCTCAGGGTAGTGTCTTAGTATACCTGTAGGTGTTGTCAGAGTAGTATCCCCTCAGGGTAGTGTCTTAGTATACCTGTAGGTGTTGTCAGAGTAGTATCTCATCAGGGTGGTGTCTTAGTATACCTGTAGGTGTTGTCAGAGTAGTATCTCCTCAGGGTGGTGTCTTAGTATACCTGTAGGAGTTGACATGTGCTATTTCTTGTATTTTTTGCCCGTGATACACATACAGAACCCTAACAGTGCAGTGGGTGTTCGCAGGGAAACGTGATCGGTTGACACGGTGACCCGTCTACGAGGTGTGCTGGTATGTTGGCACATTGCCACCTCGAGGTAATTTCGTTTGAAGTGACTGGTATATAACTATATGCAACACATCATGAACTTGGTTGCGCTGTACAGCATCTACTTGTGTGTTTTTAAGTGTGTCTGTCTACCCTTGTCCACCACTACAGGTGTCATATTGAAAGACACCGTGGAATGAACAAAAGGATACACCCCTACAAGCCCTGATGAAGTTGCGCTATTTAACAGCAACGAAACATGTTGGCAATCAGTTAGTAGGTTGGTTAAAATACAAACCAATTTTAATTTGAGAAGCTCGCGGCCCAGAATAAAGGTTACAGTGGCTCAGTGAACTTCCCAATTTTATTTGTGAGAATCACTTTGTGTTTTGTTTTCTCACGAGGGGTGTGTGTGTGGATGTGTGCACATATGGGAATTACAATTTTTGTTCCTGTGGAGTAAATTGGCATGTAGAGTACATGTTTTGTTCCTTTCCTTTCTTCTTCATTTCACGAGTGAGAGAGAGTTACCGATGATAAGTGGGTAGACTGGTAAATCATCAGCCAGAAACCCCTTGTGGCGGTTCTTCCGTGAGGTTCTCTCTCTCGCTCCTCACATTTTTCTCACTGTATGAAATGTGGGGTTTGGTAGTGGCAATTGACAGACAATGCGTGAGTTTTTATAAAATAAGCCACAGTGACAATTTTGGGATAAATTAAGTCCTTAGAAAAGGGAAACAAGGAGAATTGCTGTTCCCAGCAAGTCACTTACATAGGTGGTGAGTCCAGTGGAAGGAGCCTCTTGTTGTTAAAATAGGCTTTGAGTGGGGGGCAGTCTCCTTCCGTTTTTTCCCCCTGTGCTCCTAGTGAAGTGAGGTCGTCAGTAGTGTCTCATCAGGGTGGTGTCTAAGTATGCCCCTTGGTGTCATCAGAGTGTGTGGTGCCGCGGCCAGGGCGACTGACGCTGGAATCTGGGGATCACGGTTCGTTTGCCGGGGGCAGATTAGCCCAGCACCATGTGGCTCTGGGCAATAGCTCGCTTAATCTTCCCGACAGGCCCAGCACCTGGAGACCCTTACGCGTGATTGTTCGCACTTTACAAATTAGGATTATTATTATCATAGTGTCTTGGTACACCCTTAGGGTTTCATCACTTTTTTTTTCCCAACAAGCTTTATTGAGTTTTACCATGTAAGCCATCATTACAATGCATTGTAATTGAAGCGGCTCGAAGAGGATACAACATAAGAAATCAACACATGTCGGTAGAAATCAGCAATCCCTGCTTAATTCCTTTACGTCTAATCATACTTCTCGTTCCTAAGGTGTCTCCCAGCTCGGAACAATACATGTTATGCATAATACAGTCACTAAGTGTGCAATTCCTTGCATGTGAGGGCCTTGCCTCTCTCCGATCTCTGCAGAAGCTACTAACTACCCCAGGTCATGGTGCAAGGAAAACATTATTCTTGCTATTCCCCCGCCACCACCCACCCAACATGGGCTCGAACTGTTCCTCAACTCTTAGGGTTTCATCACGATAGTGGCTTATCAGGGTAGTGTCTTGGTATACACCTAGGGTATCATCAGGGTAATGTCTTCAGGTCTCCACAGATCTACTCGCTATGGTGAGTCAGATTTTATCCGGGCGAGCTACATTTAGGGCCTACTCGCCCCTTCTGGCAAGTTGACAAACAGGTGTTCTGTTCACTCACAAAGTGAAGGAGCAATACAGATACCTTTAAATCTTGTTTTTATCTGGTCACGTTTATTCTGTGCTCGGAGACAGAGGTGAAGTCACTTTACATCTACAATTACTTTTCTTTCTCTAACTGCAAAGTTCAAAGATTTTGTAAAGCAAGTGTGAGAGGAAAGGCTGCAGGATGTCCTGTTTTATTCTAACACATTTAAATATCTACAAAGTGAACTGTACAAAAATGTCCAAAAACATTTCACTAGTTATGAAAGCCCTTGTTCTGTCATTCTGTGTGATGAAAACATATTTTAATAGGATGAAAAGAAATCAGAGCACTTTACTTGGCGGTGTGCAAAGGATCTTTGCTGAAACCCAATAAGTAAAACTGCATGTTAGAGGGAACATTTCTGGTCATTTCAATGGAAAATGTGATGTTTGTAAATGACAGTGCAATACCGCCCCATGCTTTAGTAATATATTTATTAAAAGTGAGTTTTTAAAGAGGAACTGAGAAACATTCCTGCGCCTGTCCTGATGGCAATGCTATTCGTGAACTAAGAGGCAAGTCTGGGGTTGTGTGCACCCTATATGTGGGCTAGAAACTTATTAAGCGTGCAGCAAGCGTTTAGTCTTTTAAATCAGACAAAATAGGTTCTTTCGTACAGCAGGAATGCTGAACGCGCATATCGAAAGGTGCTGTCATAGGTGATAGTGAAGACAAAAGGTGGTTCTGCAAAATAACATATTTGCCTGGGATGACATGAGACGAGTTTACGGCTCGAGTACATTGCAGGTAGGTTGAGTAGATTATTCAAGTTACTTGCCTTTGCAGGTCTGGTAACATTTTTACGATTTTTTTCGAGGCTTGGCCTTGGTTATACCCCTGCGGTATCATCAGGTAGTGTCTATGAATACCCCACGGGTAACATCAGGGTAGCATCTCGATATACCCCAAGTGTATCATTTGGGTAGTGTGTTGATATGCCCCTAGGGTGTTATTAGGATACTTCCCATCCAGATAGTTTCTTGGGCTATCCTTAGGGTGTCGTCACGGTAGTGTCTCATCGGGGTGGTGTCTCCGTACCCCTTAAGGGTGCCGCCGCAACAGTGCTGGTTTCTCGGTATAACCTTAGGGTGTCGTCACGGTAGTCTCATCAGGCTGGTGTCTTGGTACCCTTAAGGGTGCCGCCGCGGCAGTGTCGCATTAAGCTGGTTTCTTGGTATAACCTTAGGGTGTCGTCACGTTAGTATCTCATCAAGGTAGTTCCTTGGTGTACCCTCAGGGTGTCATCGAGGTAGTGCCTCAGAGCAGTGTTTTGTTGTACCCCCCAAGGTTGTCCTCAAGTGTACCCCAGAGCAAAACACAGACCATTTTCCCTGCAGGCCGCAGCCAGCTGTCCTCTCCAAACCTACGAATGTTAGTCTTTTAAAAGCGCTTTTTCACTCTCTAGAGGTGCTTGAAGCTCTGAGCACTGATCATCACACTCATTCCTTTTCTGTCCCCTCCTCAGGAATCTGCTGCCTCCAACATCAAAAGATTTGGAAGACTCTCTGAAGCTGCTGAAGGAAACATCTGAGACTTTGGAGGAGTTGAAGGAGGAGGTGAGGAAAGCTCTGGGGATGGACTGAAGGGGATGGAGACGAGTCTGACTGATCAAGGGAGGGACTGATGAGATCTGAGGTACAGAGAAGGGACTGAGTGAGGAACTGAGGAATCTAAGGGGCAAGGGGTGGGGCTCATGGGGATTTGAGGGACAGAGAAGGGGCTGGACGAGATGGTAATCAGCCTGGACACTGAAGGTGAAGATGGAAGATGTGAAGGGCCGGCTAAGAGTGTAGGTAAACAGTGATTTGTCAGGGGAAAGTTAGTGACTGGATCATCAGTAATTCAGGAACCAGGGGAGATGGGAAGGTGAGGATCCATAGAGGAATTGAGTGACGAGGCCTCTCGCCTGAGAGGTCAATAAGGGAGGACGCCTCTCGCCTGAGAGGTCACCAAGGGAGGAGGCCTCTCGCCTGAGAGGTCACTAAGGGAGGAGGCCTCTCGGCTGAGAGGTCACTAAGGGAGGAGGCCTCTCGCCTGAGAGGTCACTAAGGGAGGAGGCCTCTCGCCTGAGAGGTCACTAAGGGAGGAGGCCTCTCGGCTGAGAGGTCACTAAGGGAGGAGGCCTCTCGCCTGAGAGGTCAATAAGGGAGGAGGCTTCTTGCCTGGGAAGTCACTGAGGGTGAAGGTCTCTTGACCGGGAGTTTACTAAAGGTGGAGACGAGCACCTCAGAAACAACTGAGGTGGGAGTAGAGGAACCAAAGGCTGTACTGAGGGTGGAGGCAAGGGAGAAGCAGAGGGAGCAACTGAGGGGGGAGGCAAGAGAGAAGCAGAGGGAGCAACTGAGGGGGGAGGCAAGAGAGAAGCAGACGGTGCAGCGGAGGGTTTGAGGCAAGGGCACAGCGGAGGGTTTGGTGCAGGGCGCAGCTGAGGGTGGAGGCAAGGGCGCATCTGAGGGTGGAGGCAAGGGCGCATCTGAGGGTGGAGGCAAGGGCGCATCTGAGGGTGGAGGCAAGGGCGCAGCTGAGGGTGGAGTCAAGGGCGCATCTGAGGGTGGAGTCAAGGGCGCATCTGAGGGTGGAGGCAAGGGCGCATCTGAGGGTGGAGGCAAGGGCGCATCTGAGGGTGGAGGCAAGGGCGCAGCTGAGGGTGGAGTCAAGGGCGCATCTGAGGGTGGAGTCAAGGGCGCATCTGAGGGTGGAGGCAAGGGCGCATCTGAGGGTGGAGGCAAGGGCGCATCTGAGGGTGGAGGCAAGGGCGCAGCTGCGGGTGGAGTCAAGGGCGCAGCTGAGGGTGGAGTCAAGGGCGCAGCTGAGGGTGGAGTCAAGGGCGCATCTGAGGGTGGAGTCAAGGGCGCATCTGAGGGTGGAGGCAAGGGCGCATCTGAGGGTGGAGGCAAGGGCGCATCTGAGGGTGGAGGCAAGGGCGCAGCTGCGGGTGGAGTCAAGGGCGCAGCTGAGGGTGGAGTCAAGGGCGCAGCTGAGGGTGGAGTCAAGGGCGCAGCTGAGGGTGGAGTCAAGGGCGCATCTGAGGGTGGAGTCAAGGGCGCATCTGAGGGTGGAGGCAAGGGCGCATCTGAGGGTGGAGGCAAGGGCGCATCTGAGGGTGGAGTCAAGGGCGCATCTGAGGGTGGAGGCAAGGGCGCAGCTGCGGGTGGAGTCAAGGGCGCAGCTGAGGGTGGAGTCAAGGGCGCATCTGAGGGTGGAGTCAAGGGCGCATCTGAGGGTGGAGGCAAGGGCGCATCTGAGGGTGGAGGCAAGGGCGCATCTGAGGGTGGAGGCAAGGGCGCATCTGAGGGTGGAGGCAAGGGCGCATCTGAGGGTGGAGGCAAGGGCGCATCTGAGGGTGGAGTCAAGGGCGCATCTGAGGGTGGAGGCAATGGCGCATCTGAGGGTGGAGGCAAGGGCGCAGCTGAGGGTGGAGGCAAGGGCGCAGCTGAGGGTGGAGGCAAGGGCGCAGCTGAGGGCGGAGTCAAGGGCGCAGCTGAGGGCGGAGTCAAGGGCGCAGCTGAGGGTGGAGGCAAGGGCGCAGCTGAGGGTGGAGGCAAGGGCGCAGCTGAGGGTGGAGGCAAGGGCGCAGCTGAGGGTGGAGGCAAGGGCGCAGCTGAGGGTGGAGGCAAGGGCGCAGCTGAGGGCGGAGTCAAGGGCGCAGCTGAGGGCGGAGTCAAGGGCGTAGCTGAGGGCGGAGTCCAGGGCGTAGCTGAGGTCGGAGGCAGTGGAGTAGTGGAGGGTGGAGACCAGGTATCAGCTGAGGGTGGCTTGTGATAGGCTTGAGAGAGGGTCTAGCCAGTATAGGATAGAAGGTGTAGCTGAGGCCCATAACGGAGGACACGAGTGATCGCAGAGGGGGTGATTTAGGATGTGAATGTCCAGGTCACAGGAGGAGGTGAACGTGGGAAGGTACGATATTATGTTATGTTATGTTAACAATAATTTGTAAAGCGCGCTAACACCGATTGGTTTCCTTACGATGAGTAACTGATGGTGTGAGTCAGGAACCAGGGGCAGCAGTAACAGGACTTCTGCTTCCTGTGGTGAGGGACCGGGAACAGGTGGGATTTAAGGTGAATTGTGACTAAAGTTTGAAATGGACGTATGACCCTATATCCGACCCATACCTCCCGTGCTTGGACAAGGAGAGCAGTCCAGGGAGCACCGGGGCGAAGCCGTGCACCTGGGGGCTGCAGAGGCCAGGCCAGGCCTGGGGACACGGTGTCTGTAATGTTCTTAGCACTGAAGCTTTTTTATAAAACCAAACAAGATGCTCTTGTCATCTTAGCTTCAAGGGAGAGGAGGGTGTTGCTTCCATATCTCAAAGAGAAGTTTGTTGTGAGGATGCTGGTGGGCGGGGCTTAACTCTGGAGGCGGTGGGGGAGGGGCAGGAGGTTCAGGCTGATACTCCATGGGTGTAAGTTAGGGTAAGGTGTTAGTCTGGGTACTTGGCTTTGCAGAAGCATGGGGTGCCGGGCACTGCCGCTCATCTTCTAATAGCCACAGACACTTCTCTGTGATCCAGTATTGAGTCCTTAAGTCTGAAATGTTTGTGACTAACATTGCACTTGGGGGGCATACACATGTAGTTGTAGCTGTGTTGAATGTAGGCGCATTATAAGAACAGACATGTATAGCCGTGGCTTCTTCAATCAACAAGTAATTAGAAAAGTGACTTCCAAAGAGGTAAACCGGTTTACGTATTTAAATGCCCTGGAGCGTACATGTGCAGCAAAATAAAGAATACTTGTGAGTTCATTTGGGTGAGCTTTTAACTAAGAAGTCAAACTGCGGTGCTGTCTGTCTAGGGAAGTAAAACTGGGATCATTGCAATCTGTTAGTTGTCCGGGAATTTATACTGAAATACAAGACCATATCCTGAAGTTGGTGTGTCCTTGATTCGTCCTGGGTGAGGGTGTTGCAGCATTCTAGTTGTATAAAGCTGTGGGTCAGCACGGATACGAGCAGCCGAGCGCCCTTGTCTGAAGACGGAGTCGCTTGTCTACAGCGTTGTGGTTGAGTGAGGGTCTGCAGCATTGTGGCTGTATACGGGTGATAGTATCCATGGTTGTGGCTGGATGACAGTTCTCGTCCACAGAGTCCTGGTAGGTCTGGAGTGCTTGTCTGAGCATTGTGGTCAGACGAGTGATAGTAAGCAGCGTTGCAGTTGTAAGAGGGTTGTCGCCTGGTGTACTCTTTTCAGATGGGGTGCTGATCTCCAGCGTTGTGGTTGGATAGCGGCAATGGTACGCAGCATTGTGGTTGGATAGAGGCGATGGTATGCAGCATTGTGGTTGGACAGCGGCAATGGTACGCAGCATTGTGGTTCGATAAGGATTCTCATATGAGACAGTCTGGTCGGATTCAGGTGCTGGTCTCCAGCATTGTGGATACATAAGAGTGCCAGTCTGCATCATTGGGGTTTAATGAGGGTTTGGGCCCCCAATATTCTGGTCGGCTGGGCTCCTGATCTACCCCGTTGTTATTGGGTGAGGTTGCTAGTATCCAGCTTGTTTGGATGAGAGCTCGTGTTTGCTGTGTCATGGTAGGTTTGGGTGGCACTGTGGTTGTATTATGGTCTTTTTCTGCAGTATTCTGGTGTGATTGCGGTGCTGGAGTGCGGCAGTGTGGACAGATCAGTGTGATTGTCTGCAGCGTTGTGGTGGACGAGGGTCCACGTGTGCGTGCTTCTGCACGTATTAGAGTGGTGGCGTCCAACACTGTGGTTGGAAAAGGAGATAGTCTTCAAGGTGTGGTTGGATGAGGGTCCACGTGTGCGGGCTTCTGGACGGATTAAAGGGGTGGCGTCCAACACTGTGGTTGGAAAAGGAGATAGTCTTCAAGGTGTGGTTGGATGAGGGTTCTCAACCGCTCTATTCTTGTAGGATTCAGGTGCTTGTCTGCAGGACGGTGTTCAGACAGCAGTGACAGTACGCCGCGTTGTGGTTGGATGAGTATTGTCGTCTGCAGGCTCCTGGTCGTACGTGGACGCTGCTCTCTACTGCCCAGGCATGGAACCTGTGATGGACTGAAGAATTTGGGAGCCAAGAAAATATGATGATGGGAGTAGAAAGGTGTTTGCTGAGGGTTTTGAGCATAGTCTGTGTGTACTGAAGGATCTCTGTACCTTCTCCTCTCTTAGTGTTCCTTCCTTGGACCGGATGCCCTGCCTGACGCACGCGCTGTTGTCCAGGCCCTGAAGCTCGCCGTGTCCGACTTCCTGATGTTAACAAGCACCTTCTCCCAGGTCTACGAGGATGAGTTTCAAACACACTGCAGCCGACCAACCCCACTGATCAGCGACTGCGGGACACTGTTTAAGTCTGTGCACGTGTCCCTGGACGTCTGCAGCAAGGTAAGGATAGTGGCCAGAGCAAAGCTCTGTTAAGCCTCCGCCTTTTCAGCAGTTTCCTTCTCTTGTGAGGTTAAGAAGCAGGGAAGTACCTTACAGCTGAGCAGGTGCACTCTAGCCCAGTGCCAGCTCACAAGATCCCACGGACTCTGCTTTGTGTAAATTTCAGCCCTGCACATCCCTTAGCGTATCGCCACCAGGCGCACCACTCATTGCAGGCGTGATTGCTATTCCACTCCCCCTGGTTTGCTTGCTGCCCCTTATTTTACCCCATTTCCTCCTTTCAGCAGCAGGCCCACACCTTTCCTGCCATCCCCAGCAAGATGGTCCCTCTCTCCTTCAGCTTATAGCCTGTGTCAGGGAAGTGCCTCACAGAAAGAGAAACTATCCAATCCAAATGTGTGGGGGAATAATATGGGGCAAGGCACGTGTCTAGCAGAAGAATTGTAGCATAGGGTAATTGCAGGACAAACTCCCACAGGCTCTATGGTGATTTTCCTTGTATCATTTGTCTTTAGAACTCCAGACAATAAAGGCTCTCGCAACAGTGGTTTTGATATAACCAAACTGTCTGTGCTGAAGAAGGTGCCTGACCCCCTCCTCATTCAACCAGGGCTGAAACATGTTCACAAAATAGACACGAAGGGTTCTCTGTGCAACTCTCTTTGTGAGAAGTTGGCCTGGTATATGATGTCCACTATTCTAGTGGGCATCCTGCACCCGTCCAAACAACCCTTATGGTGATGGTTGTGAAGTCAACCTTATAGACCAGCTATCCTAGTGGTAGCATGGACAAAGCAGTCTTAGGCTAAAACTTCAGAGAGCATGTGAAGCCAGCTGTTTTACCATATATAATCCCTTGAATACCAGATGAAAGGACACCACACAAGGTATATATCAAATATATATGTATTTATTACTAACACAACCCCTCTGTACTCTTTATTAGGTCAGAGTTCGAGATACAGCACAAGTTACTCATTAAGCATACTATAAGTTGCACAAATACAATTCTGCCCTATGGGCCTCACGAACCATATACTAAAGAAGTGGTATAGGAACCACTTCAGGAAAGGTGAATAGGCTTGGGGCCTAGAGAATATCTGGGGCTACACAGGACAACCAAAGGCTTGGAAGTAGGAGACCCACGGGAGACGCGTGCAGTGTGGGAACACAGACGCACGCTACCATTGACTTACAATGGAGAACGAAGAAGTCACAAAGTTACTGATTAAGGGAACTTCCGGGTGGACTACGGTGAAAGCCCTTTAAACTAGGACACTTGGATAGTCAGTACCCACGGGAGCACCGGAGTACTCGTGTTACCTCACCCAGGGAAGCCGGGTGCATAGGTGCCTTTTCGTGTCGGGTTTCGTCGGTCCCTTCAATGGAGACATTCAAAAGAAGTGCTGCAGGCGGCCAAAGGAAGAGTGTCCAGGTGGATCCAAGGGTGGATCGAAGAACCGAAGAACCTGAAAGCAGAGGGGACAGAGTCTAGGTCACTAGCCAGTGACCAGGATGGAACCAGGTGATGTCGCAATGCAAAGAGGTGAAGAGGTGAAGCTTGTCTCTGCAGCCACGAGGACCAGGAGGCGTCGACGACGACAAGAGCTGGAGTCCAGCTGTCCCACGAAGGCTCTAGTTGACTGCGGTGTCGGTATCCGGATTGGACCCAACAAGCCTTGGTAACCGCAACCAACGTAGGAAATGAAGATTCGCTTCAGTTCGAGTCACGGCAGGGACGCTCAACATCTTGTGATTCTGGGCAAATCACGTAATCTCCCCGTGCCTAACAAACATGAATGTGGCCTCATGTAACGCAACTGGTGCTCATGTAAAGCGCTCTGATACCTTTGAGTCAAGGTCACACTATATAAAACTGCCCCAGAACCGAGAACAACCCACCCTCGCTCCCAGCGGCTGGATGTGCATTCACTGCAGCAGATTCTGACTACCCATGACTGGTGTGTACACCACCTTTTTCTCCAAGAGGGGAGGGGAGGGGTGATATGGGTATCTGGCCCCGTAGTGAAATCACTTGCCATCCTACACACCCATGCAGGGGAGCAGTGCCCAAGTGTGTAACAACGCTGCCACAAGGATGTGGCTACAGAAGTGCTCCGGTCCCATCCTTTCACCAGTCCCATCCTAACGCCTCCAAATCTACTCCACCCGGGCAGAGCCGAACAAGGACCGATGCTACCCGCAGTGTATTTCCTGCTTTTGTCTGCGCTGAGGACCCCTCCTGGTCTCAATGTTACGATCCTCTGGTGGAGTCCTAGTCTGTGATCTTGGTGAATTCAGTCTCAGGTAAACATCCTTGCACTGCACATGGTCCATGGGTCACTCTGCTCAAGTGCCACACCTTCTGAAGCAGACGACCTGCGTCTACCGCTCCTTTCCAGTAGGATTCCATTAAACACCCTCCCAGTATTAGCCACACAACACCGTAACTGTCAGTAGGAGCAGCTCTGTGCGCCCTGCACCACGCATAGAGCTATGGTTTCCTGCAGCCCGTCACACTTCGCTCTCCCAGGGGGTCTCAGTATCAGTGATTGGTCTCTGGTTGAAGCTCTGTTCGCCGCGTGAAGTTTCAGCCCTGCCATCCCTGGTGTAGCTTGCAGTAACCTCAATGGTTTCTATTATCAGGCTCTCTCTGCCCTTGTGGGGTGTCAGCATTGTGCTCCCCAAAGTGGGGTCTGTTGTTTGATGCATCTCTCCTGGATTCTCCTGTTGCCAGTGCTCTCCTGCCCCTTATGCTCCCATGTATGGTGTAGTTTTCCTCTTGGCTCTCGGTCTACCACACTGTCCGCCCCTTGTGGGGTGTCAGCACAGCCTTCTCCTGTGTAATGTGGTTTGCCCTACACGCCATGCAATCCCCTGTCCCCATCTCGCAGACTCTGTGGGCCTTCCTGGCGTGTCAGCGCTTTCCTCCTCGGTATGACGTGGTTGTGGTATCTGCTCACTTCCGCTCTGTCTCCGGCTGTTGCAACGCAAATGTCCCCTGCATGATTCAGGCGCGCACTCCTACCCCGAGCCACACGTCTACACTTGAAACTGATCTTGTGACTAAAGTAGAGTGTGGGCTGGGGCCTAGGCCTGTCCTCGGTAATGTGAAGATCCATAACTAGTTTTGTGACCTGCAGGGTCCCGCCAAAAGGAGCCAGGGGATTAGTGCCATGTCCGGGGTTGTTGGGTTGAAGCTGTGGCGGCAGCTTACCTGCCTTTAAGGAGTAAAAGTCCTGAACATACCAGTTTCTGTCTCAGAAAGGAGTGTAACCTACCACTTCCACTCCAGTTCAATGTCGCACCTCTACCCTTGAGCTGGCATTCCATGTGCATGTTTAAACATGTGTGTATCATGTATGTGTGACCCACACATGACAAGGAGACTCTGTGTGCATGGTGAGCTGTTAGCTAGAATGAGTGGATCCATTTTGGATCGCCCCTGGTTTAGCGTGGCGCAAGATGGAGGGCGGTGACAACGTCTGACGACAGTGGAAGTGTAACGCCGACTTCCTGTGGCTGGAAGATAACATTGAAGTTCTGCAGAATGGAGACCGAGCAACTCATGGCATTGTTGTGAGGTCCTTTCAGCGAGGCTTTGCTGATTGAGCTTTCCTGAGCCCTGCCATTGGGTGGATGGGAGGGGTTTAGAGGCGAGTCCGCATTCTGTTGTTAAACCGGGGGTCGTTTCTGGGTGGAGCTGCCCTTTGGTCTGTCCCTGGCTGCTCCTTCAGGAAGGCTGATGACCGCCAGGTGCAGAGACTTCACGCTTCATCGGGCCCCCGTTCTGGTTACTCCTGCTTGTAGCCAGCATCATCGCCATCCGCTGTCAGAGCCATCGCCCTCTATCAAGGCTCTGTCAGCCCTGCAGCCAGAACATGACATGTGAACGGAAACCACCACAGGCGTGTTCCAGAACTTTAGACTGGGATCCCCATCCGCTCTCTGGAACATGGGAATAAAAGTGGGAACCTGCCCCCACCCCCACTTTGTTCCATTTCCAGGATCTTCTTGACCAAGGAAGGGAGTGGGCCAGAAAGCTCAGAGTGCTGTTAGATCAAAGCCAGTATCCTAAAGTCTGTGCAGTCTTTCTGATGGATACATCTGCCAGTGGATTCCTCACCTTGCGAATATCCCCCTGCGTCAGCGACATTCGGAAATTCTTTTGTAGCTTCGCGCCGACGTGGATGACGTCATAGAAGCACGGTAGCGCGCGCAGCTCCGCTGACGTCACCGACTCCATAATAGGCCCACGTCAACCATGTTCTGCCACGCGAAGCACCCAGAAGAAGCAAACTGCCTAGGGCAAGTGTCACTGGGACCGCCCGGAGTCATATTGGTCATACTTTCTCCCAGAACGTGGTTCATACGGAGAACTGCATAAAGGGACTTTAAGCCAAAACGCATTGTGATGTGCGGCACCATTGCAGCGCGCCCAAAGCACTAGTACTGCGAATTGCTGGGACGTGACGCATTCCCCTGCGGATCTTTCGCTGACGAAGTGGGAGCTCCGCCCCCGGTCCGGAGGTCACACTGCAGTAGACGAGCACCTGCCACTCTGACCTGCCATGCTGATCTCCCTCAGTGGTCCAAGCGAGGCGAAAGCCACCGCTGTGGTCAAGCAACATCAAAGAAGACCCCAGCAGTGCAAGCCCGACAAGCACATCATCGAGCGCCAGCCGTACCCCATCTCCGGAGCGCGGGTCATGTGCGTCCTGGCCTCAAAAAACTAAAAGGCAGAGTAGCGAGCAAGCAAAGAGAATATTGCTGTATAAAGTTGTTGTTGCCTGTAAGAATTAAGAGTTGTAGAACTGTTCGTACTGACCTATGGTCTGCCGATATGGTCATGACTTGGTGAACTTGTACCTGTATCTATTACTGCCTAAAGTCGAGTTGCTGGGAAGTCACCATAAATGTGGAAGAAGGGCAAGAAACAGGAGATGATCATTTTAGTTGCACCCCCGTCTCAGTGTGTAGTGGTCCGTTTTGCTTCAATTTTGAAGTACTTCGGGCCAGATGTAATGCACGTGTATAGGGTTGCAAAGAGTCCCCATCGCTATTTGTGGCCACAAAAAAACATTTTTTTATTACGTACCAAACGCATTTTACCGACTCCCACAATGGGTTTGGCGTGTAGAACGGCATGTTGTAGGCGTCCCTTCCAAATACCAAATCAGTGTGTGATTTATCCATGTTTTGCAACCAAACTTTGGTTGCAAAGTTTTTAAAAATTGCAGACTTCCAATTTCAAGTAGTAAGCCATTTCCAAAATGAACCTATGAAAAGGAACATCCGCTGCATTTTTTTAATATTAAAGGTTCACTTTATGTACCTTATAAATAACAGGCATGGCGGTCTGCTGACCTCGGCAGACAACCTTCCCTGTCGTGGCCACCAACAGGAGTGAGTCGCAATTTGTGACCTACCTCATTAATATTCATGAGGGTGGTCGGATTATGATCCACTCTGGATCAAAATGTTATGAACTGACTGATTAGTACAGGGCCTGGTTCGTAAAGTTCTATATTGCCCACACACATACTAATCTCAAAATGGAACCAGGTCTTCTGTGATGTGTCTTTAGTTCATTGGGCTCTTCCTTTTTACTAAAAGACCAGCACAGCCACTGGACAGGGGTTTATTCTGTCTGTTTGAGTTCAGAGACTCTGCCTCCCCTCCACCCCCATGGCAACCCGGAGTAACTTGTGACCGTTCACCCTCGCTCCCACAAGAGTCACATGCGGAAAGAGTTGTACTCGGCCAGTTTGCACAGCCATGGTAGGTAGGCCTGACGACACCAGAGGCAAATGACTCCGACCGCCACAGTTGTGACCCCCCAAACTGGGGGCCATATGTATCAAGCAGATTCGCATTCGCAAAGGCCGAAATTCGCAGAATTTCGGCCTTTGCGAATGCTAATTTGCTAAATGGTATGTATGAAACATTTTGGCTGCAAAATAAGGAATCGCAAAATTTGCGATTTCTTAAAAGCAATGTATCAAAGAAAAATTAATTAAAAAATGCCCATAAGGATTCGCAAATTACCACCAACTTCTAGTTGGTGGTAAGTTGCGAATTCTTTTACAAAAGCAATCTTTTTAAAATCCAATGGTGCCATATGACGCTCATACATGCCCTAAGGGCATGTATGTGCGCCATATGCCCACACATGTCATTTTCAGGGGTGCAGCAGGGTGTTCTTGAGACACCCCTGCAACCTTGAAAATATTCCTAAATTGCGATTAGCAAATTGCTAATCTCAAATTTCCCCTTCATTCCTATGGGCCTCCTGGCCCATAGAAATGAATGGGAAATTTGCGATTAGCAATTTAGGAATGTTAAGGAATCGCTAAAAAGAAGCGATTTCCTACATACATACCATTTTGTGATTTCTAAATAGCGATTCCTTAAAAATCGCTATTTAGCAATCGCAAAAAGGAATGTTGATACATATGGCCCTTAGTCTCTCGCAGGCTGTCTACAGGAGGCTCCTATGTATTACGTTGCTTGCTATGTTCCTCTTGAATTTTGCCTCTCACGGACTTCGTACAGTACTTGTGGGATTCCAAACCTGTGCTTTCCTCTCTGTTGTGGTTTATGCGTCTCTCCTGGATTGCCAAGAGTCTCCGCTCTGCCCAACTCTCTGTCCCCAGTGTCATGAGTTCTGTATCGTCCCTTCCTAGATTGCCCGTCTCCGTGGCTGTATCTGCCATGCCTCGAGATTGCATGCCTCTAGAATGCGGTTCGGTGTATTCACCGTGAATCCCTGATCTCACGGGCTCCATTGAACCCTTCAGGGGTTCCAGCACAGCGCTCCTGTATGACAAGTATTGTATTGTAATTGCATTTATATTGTGCTTATTACCCCTGACGAGGCGTCGAAGCGCTTTTTCAGCGGGTAGCACGCTACTCCGGGACCCATAGAGGATTAGTGTTGAATTAGTATAGTGAAACATGCAAGTACATTTTAAGTGGTGGATGGGTTAGTCAGTTATTTGGATTTGGAATGATAGCAGAAGGATAGAGGAGGAAAAAAAGGTTTGTATTTATTTAGCGCTGGTTGACGCTGCTATTCAGGAAGCCTATAAAGGATTAGTGGTGAATTCATATGGTGAAATATGAGGTAATTTCAGTGGTGGATATTAGTCTGTTACTTGGAGTAAGGAGGATAGCGGAGGGATAAAAGGGGAAGAAAGATTTGCATTCATTTAGCACTTGTTACCCCTGATGGGTGTTGAAGCGCTTTGTTGAAGTGTTGAAAATTAGTATAATATAAATATGAAGTAATTTGAGTAGTAGATACGTTATTCAGTTATTTGGGCAGTATATTAGTATAGTTTAATATGGAATTTGAGAAGTGAACATGTTAGTCTGTTAATTTTGATTGAAAAGGATAGTGGAGGGATAAAAGAGTGAAGGATTTTGTTTTAGGTCTTAGCAGTAGGAAGAGGCTTTTGGATGAGTAAAAAGGAGTTTTGGAGGGGAGGAGTCAGAGGGGAGAGTTTAGAAAGGTTTGTTTTATGGGATCGGTGTAGTAAAAAGAGGTGCCAGATGATGCAAGGAGGGGTAGAGTAGGAGAGAGTCTAGAAAGGGTTATTTTGGGGGTCATAGCAGTGGTATGGGGTTTGGGATAAATGAGAGAGTGGATGTAGAGGATGTATTGATAGATGTATAGGGTGAGAGATAAAGTAGTGCATTGGAAAGAGTAGTAGAAAGAAGATTGAGATGAGTCAAAGTTGGGCTAGAAGATATATTGAGCAAACCTCTTGTGGGGTTCCTCCACTGTGCTCCCCTGTAGGACACTGTTTGCAACACCTCCTGACTCTCCTCTTTGTTGACGTCCTTCTCTACTCTCCTCCCACAGGAGCTGCAGGCCTTCGGCCAGTTTACAGAAACCTCCAAAAGAATCGTGGAGACCGTGGAGCGCAGGCAGGTCACGAAGGAGTCCTGGGGCAGCAGCAACATGATGACCTTGTGTGAGTACCTCCCCCGTGCTCTGGTGCCCCTCGAGGGCAGCATCTGATAGACGACACCTTCCCAGGGTATTCACTGTAGACGGGGGCAGGATAGGATGCCACCAGCAGAAGTGGCAGGGGCATCTGCGGCAGCATTTCAAACCTCTTGATGCCCACGTGTGACCTTCTGCCGACGTGGGTGATAGTGGGCGGGGCCTGTAGCCCTTTAGGAGCGTGCACAGCCCGATCCAAGCAATACCTGTAGATTGGCCTGTAAATTATTAGTGTTGTTATATCGTCTCTCCTGGGAGTGCTTGTGCGCACATGTAGCCCTAAGTCACCACAAGATCATCCTTGGAGGCTGTGGGGCAGCTGGTCATATGAGGTTAGTGCTCTTCGGTCCCTTTACGAGATTTTGGCTTCTCTTGAACCAAATATTTCTGTCTCAAATTCTTGGGTAGGCCTGGATGTCAAATACTGGGCTGGTGGTGAAAGGCGGTCATAGCGTTACTCTGTGGGATTACCCTTGGGTTTAAGGTTTGGGTGGTCTGTACATCAATAGGGCTGCTGTCCTTTTATCACTAGTTTTTGGCACACTGAAAACCCTTCACTGGGCCTGAGGAACCCCAAAGGACCTCAAGAAGTAAAGGAGTTGGTGAACTTTGTGCTTAAAAATGTGCGACAAAGCATCAAAGTAACTAAATAGCTGAAAGAAATAATAATTACATTGGTGGCTGGACTGACCCTGCCAAAGAGAAAACCACTCCTGTCTCTTTTCTGCCTGTGAACGACATTCTTTTGTATAATTGTTCACCAGACGGGGCCATGAACATCTACTGAACCAGCCTAGCCCGGTGGCAGACTGTCTTCAAGTTTGGGATTCATGAGCGGGAAGAATTCTCCAGCGAGACTGGAGGGTCTTCCAGATATGCTGGGAAGGATCACTACTGTCATCCTCATGCTGACCATTGAGTGATATTATTGTGGACACTGTTCGGTAGAGCTTGCTTTACTATAATTTGAGTGCGAGCCTCCGTGGCTCCAAAGTTATTGCCTGACTATATTCTTTTTATCTCTTTACACTATTCAATTGTTTTTCCCCCTCACTGCCTTCCTTGTGTTGGGGACAGGATTGTGCCCTATTGTAATTGTCTGTGCTTCTAATTTCTTCATTTGGACTCAAACATTGACTAAAATAAAATTCCTGGTCCGGCTGGGCAATGGAAAAACATATATAGCACTCATTGCAGTCTATATTAATCATTATTTACAAATTCCATGTTAGCTCAGGACCATTGTTTTTTTGTAATAACCACACATGCCCAAGCAGAGCTAGGGAGCTGTTGTTTGTCTTGAGTTACTCACTTCTTCTGTTTCTTCATTTTTAGGCTCAAAAATGGAACAACTGCGAAAAAGATATGATCAATTCTATGCCACGTTTCAGGCGTTGGAGGAATACCGTCTTAATTCTGCTGAAGACGTGGACTTTGGATCTCTTGATGTCGGAGCGAGTGGCGGAATAGGCTGGAACCGCCCTCACTGACCAGCCTCCCCGGCCCTCTCCATCATACCACGGACACCTGCCTGAGCTGGGGACCGCTCTTTCCTAAATGACCACCCAAGTTACCTTCCTCCTGATGTCTCTGAACTTACCCAAGGACCAGAAAATGCAGTTCTTTTTACCACCTTCACACAAATAAGTCAGAGGCCTTGCTCCTGATGAAACATGGTTGTGAGTATTCTGGCACCAGGGTCCGAACTTTGGTCTAGATTTGATCCCTGTTTGCAAAGAGGACTTTTGGATGACTCCTCGAACCTTCACTGGGCGCCCCCTAAGGCCGAACAATCTTTTGGACCAGGGAGGCGGTGCCAGGAGTTTGGGTCTGTGGCTTTGGTGGTGGTCCGCCTCCGGTGCCCGCAGTCTGGGTGGCATACACTCTGTGAGGTGCTCTGGTCTGTGCCAGGGTCTGTGGCTTTGGTGGTGGTCCGCCTCCGGTGCCCGCAGTCTGAGTGGCATACACTCTGTGAGGTGCTCTGGTCTGTGCCAGGGTCTGTGGCTTTGGTGGTGGTCCGCCTCCGGTGCCCGGAGTCTGAGTGGCATACACTCCTTGTGAGGTGCTGTGGTCTGTGCCAGGGTCTGTGGCTTTGGTGGTGGTCCGCCTCCGGTGCCCACAGTCTGAGTGGCATACACTCCTTGTGAGGTGCTGTGGTCTGGGTGAGGAAAGAGCCCTGGTTTATAGAGTTGTAGTGCGATGCTTTCGCCTTCTGTGCTGGCCCTCAGGCCGTCTGCCTTTCCTCTGTCTGGCTCAGTTGTTGAGAGGGCAGGTGGTAGAAACATGTCACGTCCTGTGCTTGCTGTTGGCAGTGGGCTCCCTGCTGTATCCCACCCTGAGGTACACATCTGTCATTTGTCGAAATAAGGTGACTCTCTACAGTCCTCACATGACAAGACACTTCTTTGAGGGGTGGGTGGGGAAATTCAATAGCTTTTCAGTTGGTGAACAAGTGGATAAAATGTCTATGTTTTAGTTGTGTTTGATATCAAATAAAGTTATGATCCCTTTACACTCTTGTGATCTAAAATTGAGAAGATAATCTATCTTGAGTTGGCGCTGCGTCTGTCACACGGTGCCTGGCCGTGCCTTAAACGTACGTGAAATGTATGTGTGAAGGGGGGGAACCATCTCACGAAGACATGCGCACTATTGAACTGGAAACTGTGGGGTTTCTTCTCTTGTTTTGTCGTTAGATTGTTCAATAATTAATCCATAAGGCTTTTTTCATAGTTCATCTGTTATTTATTGCATCCAAATATTTATTTCTTATTGTACTTCATAAGAACATTTTTTCTTCCATATTTACAATCTTTGCATTTTATCTGTTGCCCAATGCATTTCGAGTCGAAAGAAATGACCCTTCTTCAGGGGCCTAAAGGTAACATAATACAGGACCTTAGCAAACACAATCTGTGAAACAACTGGTGTATACATACTTATGTGGATGAAACATACCCGATATGTGAGTGAAAATGAAAATTGCGTGCATTCAATAGCTCAAAAAGTGATTACAATGGTGAGAGTGCAACATAAAGAGAAATAAACGTGGTGTATGTGAAAGGTTTGTGAAAAAGAGTACAAGAATAACTGGTGAACCCGGATGTGAGGGCGGTTACGAGATAGGCTGTGCTGACGGTTCAGTGACCGAAGTAGTACACGGTTATAAAAACGGCATGGGGGGGACGGTGCTGGTGAGGTTCAATGAACCGAAGTGTGGGGCGATTAAGTATATTGTCGGGGAAAAAAACTTACTCTGGATATAGAAGAAGACTGACGTCCGATATTTGCGGCAAAGTTAGAATGCGGAAAGCTGCCGGCAAAGGAATCAAACATGTGGGATGTAGCCGAGGGGCAGGTCACATGATCTGAGTAACAGAGCGTCAATGGAAAGCGAAGAAACTCGTGTGGGGCGGTTCAAGTTACAAATACGGGGAAAAAGTTAAAGCTAAAACAAAAATAATATTTCAAAAAGTAAAACATGCAGGTGGGACATGGTAAGTGGATACCGACAAGGCGGAAAACAAGTCTGCGTACGGAACCTCACTCGGGTGCCGGTCACGTGATATGAGGACATGCACTTCATCAGGAACAGCGCGTTCGTGCGTGTTGTTAGGATTAGAGGAAAAATAAAGTTGTTATTGAAGGGCTGTAGCGGGGACATTGGAAAGTGAAAAAATGTGAATATCCATAAAAAATACATACAGGTGGCAGAAAGAAAATGCAATGTAGAATCCTGGGGTGAGAAGCCTATTATAAGATGCGAAATATTTGTGAAAAACTGTGGATACTCTCAATAGGGGGTATGTTGCAGAGACATGTATGAGTGACAGGAAATAGCATGAATGTCATCGAGTAACATGCTGATATAGATAATTTAGTAGGTGTTTTGGGGGGATATGAACAGTCCTCTTGACAATGAACTAGTGATGTATAATTACAGGAAACATGAATATTCAACCCTGTCATTCATCCCTGCTGGTTGCAGGGTGTTGAGTTTTTTTTATCCAGAAGAATTCTGCCTTCAGTCTTTGTTTAACAGGATCCATGTCGCTGCGCTGTGACACGACCTCCAGAATGGTGAATTTAAGCTGCGATCGGCCGTGGACCAGGGTTCGATTCCCCGCCTCGGCGGGTCTCGGGCTCAAAAATTCCACGGACTCGACAATTCTCGCTCCGGTGCCTACATGACTCACGGGGTCACACTCTGCGACTCTGGGCAATAGCTTGCTTAATCTCCACTACGGCCCCTTGCGGCGGGATGCCTGGCTTTCACCTTGTGGATACCCTGCCGGGGTATCTCACAGGGGAATACCAGGACGGGTTCCCTAAGCAAGCGCCTTGATGCCTTCGGGTGATACGTGCGCTATATAAGTCGCAATACATACATGTTTGGCTTCCATCCAGTGTGTTTCAACTGTAGATTTTAAATTGCATGCTCGAATGTTGCTCTTATGTTCTGTTATCCGAACTTTGATTTTTCTTTCGGTCTGTCCGACATAAATCTTGCCACATGGGCATTTGATTGTGTATGTAGTATTTTTGGTATCACATGTACTAGCGTGATGTAAATCTATTTTATATCCTTTTGAAGGGTGCATGAACATTTTTCCAACCATGACGTTATTGCAGTGCACGCAGTTTAAGCATTTGGACATTCCTTTATGGCTAGTTTTGGTGATTTTTGTCGTAGTTAGAATTTCTTTCAAATTCTTCGACCTTTGGAAAGCAAAGGTTATATGATCACTGTATAGGTCTTTAAGATCAGGTTCCATGTTGATTAGTGCCCAATGATTATTGATTATTCTTTTGATTTTAGAAGCTTCTGTAGAAAATTTTAATACGCAAACTGTTTTGGGTTCTAGAGTAGTGGGTCTTGGTGTCAACAGTTTTTCTCTTGACATGTTGGTGACTCTTTTTATCGATTCTCGAAGAACTTCTTGGGGATATTCTCTCTGTTGGTATTTATTGGGATTAAGAATAGCCCTCAAACCAATGTTATGCAAGAACAATAAGAAATTCGTCAAAGTGGTACCAAATTCTCAACAAATGTTCATTGGACCTTATACTCCTCATCATCGAAGAACTAGCTAAAGTACTCAAAGAACTAGAGGAGGAACTCGAAGGTATTAAAAGAGAACTGAACAAACACGAAGATCTTCAAATATCTTTAGAGGACATCAATAACAAATTAGAAAAATATTCTAAAGAATCGAAAAGTGAGGAAATATCGTCGTGATACTATAGACTATAAACTTGAAGAAGTATACACGTGGGCTGAAATTTATAACCAGAAGAAATGGCAGCAACCCCAACAAAGATCCAACATCGGCTCCTCACAGGAAAGTGTAGTATCAGAATCAGACATCGCTAAGGCAAGGAAACCGGTTTCTACTGTATCGAAACCAATAGAAAAACAAGTGCAACCAACTCAGACACAACAACCGGCTTTTTTAGAAATAAGCCCTGCAGCCAACGCACCTCCTCAAGTAGAAAAACAAGGAGAGGAAAAGGAAACCGAAGAAGAACGAGTCCGGAGAGTCACAAGAAGCCAAACGAAGGTGACTTAGTCATCAACATCTCAACAAAAGAACTCACTAAAATTCAAATCGCAGTTTTAATACAGAGGTACTTCATTTGTTCCCACTTACAAATATAATTTACCTGAAACTGAAATAGCCCTTTTTAAATTTTTCAGAAACTTGAAATTACGCTATTTCTTTAAGGAAAATCAAACAATTCCTGAGAGAGTCAGACTCCACCCCGAAAGAATTCAGACCCAAGAGCTCTTTTTGTGCGCCATTTACCCACAAAACAATTGAAGCCTTTGAAAGAATAGTCCTCACAGAAATTCAGCAGATCAACTTCGCCAAACCTAAGAAGACCAATCTTTCTGCACACTAATGGAATATTCTGAAAAATCTAAGTCAAGACAGTGATTTAACCTTTCAACGAGCAGACAAAGGAGGAGCACTTATAGTGATGGACCCCAACTTTTATGTCACAAGTGTCAACCTACACGTCCAAGACGAACAAATATATATACCACTTGAATCAGACCCCACCAACGAATATCAAAAAACTTTACAATCAATAGCTGACCACGCTCTTGAAATGAAATGGATAAATAAAAAAACACATGCATCTTTCGAGACAAAGTTTCCACGTCGACCAAAACTCTATATGCTACCAAAAATTCATAAAGACTAAAAAAAAAACCCGTTCAGACCCATAGTCTCTGCCTGCGGCTCCATCTCCGAACCTGATAGCATGCGGTAGTAGGCGGTAATTACAAGAGAACTAGAGGGGGGAGGGTAGAAGTAAATGCAGGAATGGGAAGGGGGGGGAATGAGTCGGGTATAATGTAGCAGGAACCTAGTACCGTAGGGGGGGGTTGTGAAACTGTGATTAGGTGGCAATGATTAAGGACCCGAGTATTTGTTGAGAAGGTGCAGCTTGAGGTCTTTTTAGAAGCTGAGGTAGGAGGGGTTGCAATGAGACTCTGTTGGAGAATCCACTCGCATGATTCTGCCATCGTCTGCGGCATCAGACCAGACTTAGTATTAGCTCTCACAGTAACTCACACCCCAAATGCAGTGCTTATGACCTCATATTTAGATCAACCAGTTTCAACAGCAACAAGCACATTGTAATTAAATAACTATATTTAAACCAGGAAGTAACACTACATTCACAGGCAGCATTTTCATAGTGTAAAGGTAATGTGACACGTAACCCCACTTGTAACTGCACCTGGCGCGTCAAGGGTGAGGTCATGAGCCTTTCATTTTGTGTACCCGTTGTGTTTTACATGTTTGTTGTGCGAGATGAGAATTACGGAGTTAGCCGTAACTTTTTTCCAGTGGGATTTCAGTTTTAATTTGTAACCATTACTGTACTTTAATCGTGCTCTTGCAAATGGATTATTTATACAAAATTTATAGCGCGCTCAGTTACCCAGGAGCATCCCGGCGCGAAACAGAAGAAGAGAAAGACAGCTGCTCAAGGCTACACGGGGAACAAATGAGTCTTGAGAAGTTTCCTGAAAGGAAGGATCTTAGACTCCGAACGAATCTTAAGGGGCAGGGAATTCCACGAAGACGCCACTTGCACTGGGAAACGTCTGCCTCCAGAGCGAGCCTTCCTAACTCTAAATGACTGCAGAAGATGTCCTTGATCCGAGCGCAAGGGCCGTGTGGGCTTGTAGGGGCGTACCATGGTGGAAAGAATGGGGGGGCCCTTGCCATGTAGAATCTTGTGGGCCATACACAGCGCTTTAAATTTCACCCGTTCCCTGACTGGGAGCCAGTGCAGCGTTTTCAAGGCCGGGGCAGCAGAGTGTCTTCTGGGCACATCCATCAACACTCTAGCAGCTGCGTTTTGTGTTTGTTGGAGAATTTTAAAAGTCGCTTCGGGAGCACCGAGAAACAACGCATTCCCATAATCGAGCCTTGACAAGATTAGGCCGCGAATCAGCAGCTTCCTTGCAGGATCAGGAAGCAAAGGCAGCACCTTGCGGGCTGACCGCAGCAGCCCAAAACAGACCCCCGCGGTCTTCCTAGCGTGGGTCCTAAAGGACAGATCTTCATCCAACCAATTGTGAAGTTGTTTTTTTAAACAGATCAAGGAGTTATAAGCAAAGCGAACCACCACTTCACTTTAACCATTTTTTGTGTGTGTGGTGTGTATTTTGTGGGTGTGTTAACGTACATAATGCAGTAAAAATAAATGTGGCCCTATAACGCATGTTCTTTAGAGAAACTATACAAATAAGCCCACATTCACACATAATTACAGAAGTGCAAAAGTCAAATTTATTACCAGCAAAACTGACATGAGCAAAAAACATCTTTTAATGCCAAACAGATTTATTTAGAATTACTGTACGCAGGAAAACAGCACTCCTAATGACCATGAGGTCTCAACACTAGTCTAACTCCTTGCATGCTGGTTGTCGATAAATACATTTTGTTATAAACAAATGCGATACCATTGTAATAAACCATGGATGCATATACGAACAGTATAATCTGGTTTGCAGCATGAATATTTTCTGGATTCACATGCTGTGCATTTTTCTGCCATCTAGAGATTGGGTATGGAATTCTCCAATTTTTTTTGTAGTTCTATTTTTATTATTGGGCGTCTACTGACCACCCATTCGGTACTTCCTGTTGCATGGGCTCTAGATACTTTGCTGAGGGTTTTCCAAGTCATGAAAGAAGGAAAGCTTGGAAGAAGTTTGTCAAAGAAATTCAGAAGAAAATCATCAAATAGGAGGTTCCATGTAAGATTTTTATTGTGAAGGAAACTTTTCCTCGACGGTTATAAAATTCCCAGACATGGGGCTCCCTGTTCCGCATGATGGAAAAGACCCTGTTTCACTTCTGCCTCAATTGCAATCATAAGTTTGAACTGAAGCATCAACATCCGGTCTGCAACCTCTGTCTGCCAATCGACCATGAGAGGCCTGCACCGGGTTCAAGTCGAAGACTCTTAAGGCAAGAGAGAAGCAGAGACATGCGCACTATGTCAGACGGGGACAGAGGCCTACACCGTGCTTAAGAAACCTGGGGCTGTCGACTGACGACAAAGAGAAAATCTGCAAAGATGCCCAGCTGAGAATCGTCGAGAGGGAACAGCTGCAGACAAGAGACCACCGGTAACTAGGAAGAGGCTCGAAAATCAAGCTCTAGGGTACTTAAGGGAGCATCAGCATCGAAAAAAATCACTGATCAACGGCAAGCCCAGAGACAAGGAAACCCTCGGATCCCTCGACAGGGATACTACAGGAGGCGAGTCTCTCAAAAAGACTCATTCGTCAAAGCCATTAGAAGTCGAAACGGCGAAACGAGAAAGATCTCGGAAGAGTGCTCGATGACCAACACATGGTTGAAGGATTCTTTGATGTCGAAACAAAAGTCAACATCGGTACTCGAGGCTAGTATCCCGAAAGAGACTCATTCGTCAAAGACATTACAATATGAGACGTCGAAACGAGAAAGATCTCGTGAGAGTGCTCGATTACCAACACATGAAAAAGATCTTGGGAGAGTGCTCGATGACAAACCCATGGTCAAAGGATTCTTCGATGTCGAAAAAAAAATTCAACATTGCCACTCAAGGCAGTGATGATGAAACACCGCAACAGCTCAAAAAGGACAACGAAACAGCAAAATCCATGGGAGCATTGCAGTTTAGGGGAACATAAGGAGAGGTGCTCCGTCAGCACCTGTACCTTCAGGAAGAGGCAGTTTCCAGTGTAGCTCGACTCATCAGGGCTTCCAAAGTATCAGCCAATCGTCAGCACCCCAGCAGCACTGGCAATACCAGCAGTAAGGGCGCCAGTCCTTTCAGGGACAAACACATGGAGGTGACGCCTCACAGGGAGGCACAACCCCATCAAACAAGTGACTTGACCTACACAGGCAGCCTCTCATACAGCACTAAGCGAAGGCAGAATAAAGAATTTCCTTCAGCAGTAAAGGAAGATAGCGTCAGACGACCGGATATTAAACTTCGTAAAATTTGGATATTGCGTAGAATTGGCCAAGATTCTACCAGCGAAGGAACCAAAGAAAAGGTTCATTCAATTGAGGAGGCATCACATCTCCTCAACGAGGTCGAGGAATAGCTGGAAAAAGGAGCAATAGAAAAGGTACCCGGGGAAGAGATCAAGAAAGGAAATCACTCAACACATTTCTTAATCCCAATAGTAGACGGGTCTCTACGCTCTGTTCTAGACCCCAGATTCCTAAACCAATTTATAAAGATATTAAGATTCAAGATGACAGCCTTACAAGTAGTTGTACCGCCATTGCAAAGTGGGGATTACATGGAAACAATAGATCCACAAGATTCGTACTTGCACGTCCCAATGAATCCAAGACGCAGGAAATACTTGAGATTTGTGGTGAACAAGACTCCCTTCCAGTTCAAAGTGCTAGCTTTCGAAATAAAATCAGCTCCAAGAGTATTTACAAAGGGCCATATGTATCAAGGAACCATTTTGCGATTCTGTAATAGCGATTTTTAAGAAATCGCTATTTCAGAATCGCAAAATGGTATGTATCAAGAAAAATGCCATTTTTTAGCGATTTCTTGATATTTCTTAATTGCGAATTCGCAAATTGCAAATTCGCAATTAAGGAATACTTTCCCATTCATTTCTATGGGCCAGGAGGCCCATGGGAAGGAATGGGAATGTTCTCTCATTTTGCGATTCGCAATTTGCTAATTGCAGATTGAGAATTATTTCAAGGGCGCAGGGGTGTCCAAAGGACGCCCTGTTGCACGCCTGAAATAAGCATAGGTGCACATGTGGTGCACATACATGCCCTAATGGCATGTATGTGCGTCACATGGCACTTTAAAAAATGCAAAAATGTGCATTTTTCAAGGAATTCGCAACTTACCACCAACTAGATGTTGGTGGTAATTTGCGACTCCTTAAGTCCATTTAGCAAATTTTTTTGCCTTCTTACATTGCATTTAAGGAACCACAAAATTTGCGATTCCTTAAATGCAATCGCAAAATAAGGAATCGCAAATTTTGCAATTCCTAATTTTGCATCGGGATTTCCTTCATACATATCATTTTGCGAATTCGCATTCGCAAAGGCTTTGCGAATGCGAATTTCAATGATACATATGGCCCAAAGTGTCTAGCAGCAGTGGCAGCACTCTTGTGAAGACAGAGGGATACCTGTCTATCCCGACCTGCACAACTGGTGAGTAAGAACGGACTCCCACAACAAATGCAAAGAGCATCGACAGCAGGGGATGGGGACACGCTTCACACTGAGCTTCTCTAGAAACATACACAGGTTGTCTCAAAACAAGAAGAAAAATTGTTTCTAGGATCCAGAATCAGTTCGATACCAGGGAAAGTACATCCCAGCGAGAAGAGAATAGTGCCGCTACTTGAGGAAACTCGCCTCTACGAGAACGGACAGTCTCTCACAGTGAGGACTGGGGAAAATGTTGGGGAAGATGACCTCTTGCATCCCTCTCATTCCATATGTGAGATTCCATATGAGACCAATTCAGGAATGACTTCAAAACCAGTGGTCACAAGCGACAGGAGTTGGGAAGATCTAGTGGTTGCCAATCAGAAACTCCCGGAGGAAATGGAGTGGTGGAACAGGTCACATGAAAAAGAAAGTTGGAAATATGCACAACCAACTCCGACTGTAACCATTACAACAGATGCCTCTCAAATGTGCGGGGGAGCTCACATGGTCTCACTGAAAGTCAGAGGTGTGTGGAGGGAACAGGATGCAGTCCAGCATATCAGTCTCTTGTAACTAAAGACATAGGGCCCGATGTAGGTAAATGGCATTTACCGATTCGTAAATATCGAATATTACTGATTCGGTAGTTACAAATCGGTAAATGCTATGTAGGTATTTTTACCGTTTTTGTTATCGAATCTGTAACATTCGGTAATTACTGAATCGGTATTTACCGATTCGGTAATTGCCATTGATTCCTAAGAGCCTTGAGGCCCATAGGAACCAATGTCAATTACCGATTCGGTAAAATTACCGATTTTGCAAGGGGGACAGGGTGTCACTTTGACACCTTGTTGCACCCCTGATTCTGGCTTGTGTGCCCTTAGGGCATGTATGTGTGCCACATGGCACAGGTGTATATACACAGATGTGCATGTACACAGGAATGTCATGGTAAATAACGAATTCTTAAGGGCCTGTGGCACTATTTTAAGTGCCACCTACATATAGATTTCCCGATTCTGTAAATTTACAGAATCGGTATTTTACAGAATCAGTAAATTTACCGGATCTGTAAAATGTAGGCCCCCTACATCTCAATCACCAAATACCGGTCGGTAACGGCCGAAATCGGCCGTTACCGACCGGTATTTGGTGACCTACATCTGGCCCAGTATTCCTAGCCTTAAAAGCTTTTCAGAAAGAGCTATTAGAAAAGGCAATATTGATCCAAACAGACAATAAAATACTACTACAATGTTCTACATCAACAAGCGGGGGGAGGTCTCAATCCTTTGCCCTATCGAGGCTGGCACAAGATCTCTGAAGAGGACAGATGGATATAACAGCAGTCCACCAACCAGGGAAAGACCATGTAGAAGCGGACAAACCGAGCAGACAAGTATCAAGCTCCCCCGAATGAGAACCCAATCAAGTGGTACTCCAACAGATTTTTGGGAGTTGGGGAACTCCAAATGTAGACCTATTTGCAACCCCAAAAAACCCAAAGTACCGACATTTTGCATCCAAACAGCCACACCACCAATCCCTGGAGAAATCTTAGTCGAGAGACTGGTCAGGGATATTTGCTTACGCTTTTCCTCCAGTACCACTGTTTCACAGTGTGATCAACAATACAAGAGGAACACAATGACCCCAATACTAACTGCGCCTCAATGGGCGAGGCAGATGTGGGTTTCAGAACGAATAGAAATGGCTCAGGGCAGCATTCTTAAATTACCAAGACTGCAAGACCTGTTGTCAATGGAAAGAGTGGAGGGTTCGACACCCAGAACCAGTCTTTCAGCGTGACTGCTTGGCTTCGGAAAACTTAGAATTCAGTCATCTGGGGCTCCTGGAGAACATAACGTCTGTTCTTAGAGAAGCAAGAAAGCCAACGACTAGAAAGTGCTGCACTTTCCAAATGGAAGAGATACTCATTATGGTGCCATAAAATGGGCTCAATACAGAAAAACACTAAGAGCCCGATTCACAGAACCAACTTAAGACAAAATCCTAAAATTACTACCATTTTGGTATTCACAGAAGACACTTACTCATCTTGGTATTCACAGAAGTTAGGAGTCCTAACTTTACTACTCCTAAACTGAGAAAAATCCTAACTTTAAGACTTTTGGTATTCACAAAAGGCATTTAGGAGTCCTAAAGTTAGGACTCCTAACTTTTGTGAATACCAAAATGAGTAAGTGCCTTCTGTGAATAGTGAAATGAGTAAGTGTCTTCTGTGAATAGTGAAATGAGTAAGTGTCTTCTGTGAATACCGAAATGAGTAAGTGTCTTCTGTGAATACCAAAATGGTAGTAAGTTTAGGATTTTGTCTTAAGTTAGTTCTGTGAATCGGGCCCTAAAGACTCAACTGTGCTAAAATATCTTACACACCTACTAAGTGCAAGCTGACGTGTGCATCCTTAAAGGTACATACATCTGCAGTTGTGGTCCACACAAAGGTCATATAGGAAGACGTTTCTGCAGAACTCCAGTAACAAAGCATTTTTTTTAGAGGGAACAAAGAGACCACCTCCAAAAAGAGTAACAGCATCCACATGGAATCTAAACGCAGGGCGGACTCAACCGATGAAGACGCCCTTGGAGCCTTTACACCGCGCCACATTAAAGACGCTCACTCTGAAAACAGCATATCCGGTGGCTATAACATCACTTCGCAGGGTGAGTGAAATACAGGCAATCGCAATTCAGGAACCATACCAACAGGTTCTCAAGGAACGAATAGTCATGAGGACAGACTCAGTTCTTACCAAAGGTAGTTTCAAACTTTCACATAAATCAAACAATACTAATTCCACGCTTTTTCCAAAAGCCAACGAATCAAGCAGAGAGAGCGGTACAAACGCTGGACGTAAGGCGAGCAATAATGTACTGTATTGAGAAGACAAGCAGGAAAACAAAGCAACTATTTGTTTCCTTAGTAGACAACAATGTGGGGAAACCAGTAACTAAGGGCACAATCACCATTCAACTTTGCCACCAAGTGTGGAGATGAAACTAATGTTTGCCCCAAAAGTGCACTCAACAAGGAAGAAAGGGGCAACCATTGCATTCCTAGCAAATCTACCTTTGCAGGACATCTGTATGGCAGCCACTTGGTCATCAGTACACACGTTCACGAAACATTACTGCAAAGACATTCAAAGGAACAAGGAAGCTCAAGGGGGACAAAAGGTGTTCAAACATCTGTTTACAAATCTACGTTCATATTCAACCCACCCACTGCAAAACTGACAAAACCGCTGCAAAATCTATGCACAGCTTGTGAATCCAGAGAAGATTCACGCTGCAAAATGAAATAGTGTCTTACCTCCAGATGTAGCTTTGCGGTTTGAAGAATTTTTTGTATTCGTGACCCACCCACCGCCACCTAGAAGATGGGAGCAAAAAACAGACACAATCACTCCAGAGAACATTTAGCCCAAAAGTAACAGACTCTCCATATTTTTAATCACAAAACTGTAACTCTTAAACAAAGAACACAGGGGCATATTACCAAGCAATAGCGATAATTATCGCTATTGCTTGGTTAGAGACAAAATTTTACCGCTGAGCTGCGGCGATTTTTATCGCAGATAAACCTTGGTATTACCAAGGTTTATCGCAAATGCGATAAAAATCGGCCGCAATGCATGAATATCGCTGAAAAGTCAGCGATATTTATGCATTACCGAGCTAATGCTCTTAGCCATGTTATCCACCTCCCATTGGATAACATGGCTAAGAACTGCTCAGGGCAGGTGTTAGCTTTTGGAGCTTAGCGCGAATATCTCCAAAAGTTGGTAATAGGAGATAGCGATGTTAGCGACTGTTTCCAGTCACTAACATCTTGGCACGCCCACTTTGCATGTCATTAGTGATAAATATCACTGACATGCAAAGTGGGGCCCAAGATGGTTGCTATCTCCTACTAGCTGTCGCTAACTGGTGTTAGCGACAGCTAGGGAATAGGGAGATAATTTTATCTCCGCTTTCTTGGCTTTTAAAGCCAAAAAAGCGGAGATAAACCCCCTTGATAATATGCCCCTCAGTTTCTTCCTTTCACATCAGTCAAAACTAAGCTTCAGACCCAACTCTGAAGGAATCTTCTTATCTCTGCAAAGAACCTCTCTCTTCCCCAAACCAAGAATATCCGCCTTCTTGGAAACAAACCGTGAGTGCTTTCATTGTAGAAACTCAAAATGAAAACCATGATGCAACCTTCAACACTCAAAGAAAAGTAATGCACAAAAGAAAATACATGATTCAACTCATAGAAACTTGAATTGAAAGTCACAAAAAAGACGAGTTCTGCAAAACCTGATAAGTATTCAATCTATAAATGCCACTTTCACACCAAAAGGATTGCGGAGGGGATCGGACGTTACACCGGAGGTCCCTGGGGCTGTGTGTTCACCTGTCGCCGAGTAGCTTCCATCACTCGGCCGCGGACAGGGGGGAACTACAGCTCCCAGCCTGCCCTGCACAAGAACCACGCCCACTTCCGGCGGAGCGCGCCCGGAGGCGCTGAAAAGCAGAGAGCTTCCTCTGCGTCGCGGACGCGCGTGGGCGTCGCCGGGCTGAGCCCGGGCAGAGGGCGGGCCGTCTGTGGCCGTCAGGGGCTGACAGAGGCTGGGCTGGGCTACGTCCCTTACATCCAGCTCTGGGCCCTGGTGGGTCGAGCTACATTGTCTAAAGGCATTCCTTTTATCATGTCAACCCGTTCTGGCAAATTACTTAGGTCTGAGGGCGAAAGGGGTGGGTTTGTTGGTAGCCCAGTGATTGGATCTATGGACCGTTTCATTACGAAAGTGGCGGCGGTCATTGAAAATGAGATCGCCATTTCTGAGCGGCGACTCTCTGAGGTCTATCTCCCTTCCAGACGCTCCTCTCTGGGGGCTGTAGCCCAGGTTTTATCACCTGCTAGCGAGAAAACTCATTCTGTTCCCCCTGATGTCCCGGATGCTTCTGTAGATCTTCCCCAAATGGTAGAAACTGGGAGCAATATAGATAGTCCGGAACACCCATCTGCGTTTCTATCTAGTGGTGTTGTGGAAGTTTGTGGCGCAGTTACAGCACCTCTACCTGCTTCCCTAATCACAAGCTCTACTCAAATAATATTGCCAACCTCACCTGTTCACAACATAGTAAACCTAGCTGGGGCGCAATCTGTGCTTGACTCAAGTGGGCAAAATAAAAGGGCCAAAAATAAAAGGGCAGCATGCTCTAGTAAGGGTAGGCCGGTGAAACAGGCTGCACTATATAAGCAACCGAGAAAAACTCTTGAGCAGGGTGTGAGGGACGTAAGGGGGTTGGTCCCAGCAGATAAGGTAGTGGTGGAGGGGGGCTCTGTGGACGCACCCACGGGTAGAAATAACTGCTCGCCCTCTACTAGTAGTGCTGCTAATGTTTCCTCAATTTCTGAACAAAATATGATTGATAGGATTATGGAGAGGGTAAACACTCTCTTTGTGCCGTTGCTGACCCTGGTTAAGGGTTTGGGGACTATAATAGACAAATTAGAGCAATCAACCCTTGACGGCTTTTTCTCACTCAAATCTATATTTAAACAGCATAAAAGAGTGAGTGAGAACCAGGCCATGGATCTAAACGAGAGCGCGCCCTCAGTAGTCCCAGCGCAAACTCAGGCGGATTCTAATCATCCAATTAGGGCAAAGAGGGTAAATACTGGCAACATACAAGCACATGTACTTGTAAATCCTCCCCCAACAAAAGCTCCACCACAAGGGAATGGAAACACCTTCGGAGGTTGCCAAAAGTACTCCTAAATTAACATCCCATCCGCAGCCCTCGGTAAGCGGAGGGATGGCAAAGGTTAGCCAAGCCTCTGGCACACAAGACAAAGGCAAGGGAGTAGCGACAGAGAAGGTCACTAAAACCACCCCTCATCCTGTAGCCTTGGTTACAACTACAACGGTCCCCCGTAAATTTCCACGGCGGACTCCCCCAATAAATTTACCACCAGATTGTCACCCCTTTGTTGGTGTTCTAGTAAACGTTCCCCCACTGAAGGAAGACCAAGTGGAGAATCACCAGTCCCTCAAGAACAAGTGTATTCACTGGCTAAAATCAAATAAGCCAATCCCGAATGGCCTAGATGGGCTAATTTTAAGCGTCCGCAGAGTAGGGTGGATAGGCCAAGGAAAAAAAATACAGGAGGGGGATTGTGTAATCATAAACTTCCAAGATCCCAGAGTGGTGAGTTCCATCTGTGGCCCCATAAAAAATATGGATGAGGTAGGGGTTAAACTAGTGGATCTAACCTTTTTTTTATCCCAGGACAATTGTAATGCCATCCCGGGTGGGCCCTAGCACAATTGACTCCGGCCAAAACTGGGACCCATGTGTGGTTGGGGGTCTTGGATACAACGGGTCGAATCCTCTGTGGGGGCCAAGGAGTTGTTGACTGGAGGAGGGCGATACGAGGGTGATTGTAGTGCCTGATATGGTAACTGCCATTAGAACGGGCTTAATGACAGTACTGCCACCCCGAATATTCTCTCCTATAAGTACAGGCGACAGTGGATTGGTAGACTCTCTCCCCATTCCCTTGGACAGTAATTTGCCTGTTCCCCCTGTGAGGCCTATGGACAGGAGTGTTCTCGCGGTCTGCGACGCACCAGCTGTGACGGACCGTAATTGTAAGGTTTTCAGTTGGAATGTCGCAGGGATCGCAAGAAAACTGGCCCTTCCAGACTGGAATGCTTTGGTTGATGACCACGCCATATGCATTTTCCAGGAGACCTGGAGTTTGGACCCAGTACACAGGGTGGGATTTTCCTCCTACTATGTGCCTGCTCAAACTTCAGAATCGGGGAGAGGACGCCCCTCGGGAGGTTTGCTTATATGGGTGGCAGCTTCCCTAGACTGTAGAATAGAGGACCTTCAGACAGGATGTCCAGATATCCAAAATATTATTTTAAGAGACTCTAGGGGTCGCATAATATTGAATATCTATAACGTATATGCCAGAGGGACTAAGGGCGGGAGGAAGTCGACTGTATTATCTCTCCTGGAAAGCTACCTTAGTACAACTTCACACAAGTCGTGTACCCTGGTAGCGGGCGACATGAACTGTACGTTCGAGCCCTTGGGCTCGGATGTTGCCTTAGAGCAAGATGAGGAGGACGCGAAGATAGGGATCCCAACTTTGGAGATTCCTCCCATTAGGAGATGGTCACAGGTGGCGCTACAATTATACACCCTGAGCACTGAATTTAATTTAAGGGCAGCGAATGGGAGGACGATTTCAGACAGGGGGGGGCACATACTTATAACAGACCAGGACATACTTCTAGAATTGATTATATTCTATTAGATATATGTCTGTGGAGCCAGGTGAGGGATATGGTTGTGGTACCCACGGTCGAAAGCGATCACAACCCGCTTTCCTTGACCATGGTTCAGTGGTGGTGTCATTCTATGAAGGGTTTTAATAACCCCATATTAACTCTCCCAGATGAGTCGGTAGTCTCACTATGTGGAAGGCGCCTAAAATGGGCTAAATTGGTCATGTCGGAGGAAAAAGTTGGAGAAATATCAACCCTTTTAGATCATGCATTGACAAACTTGGGGACCATCACGGAAGGGGTGGGTAGGGCTTGCGAGGTCCTTGCCTCACTAACAGAGGCGCTGACTAATGTGTTTTCTATCCCCCCGAGTAAGCTAGGGAGGAAAGGAGGTGTAAAGAAAGCTAGCGGGTGGTACACACAACTGTGCAGGCTAAACAAATCAAGACTTGTTGAGGCAGTGAAATCCAAATCCCACCCTGACATATTGGAAGCAAGGACGGCATATAACAGATCCCTTAAATTTGCTAAAAAGGAGTGGGAAGAGAAATTTTGGGAGGACCTTCTTGTCGCTAGTAAAAGCAAAGACCCAAGGGGTTTCTGGAACCTTGTAGGCTCCCGGAATAGGCCTGATGAAGCTATGAGACCCTGTAATATCCCCCCACAAAGCTGGGTCAAACACTTTGGGGCCCTATACCTTCCGGCGGATGGGGCACTAAATGTTAGGATGCTCCCCCCTCTAGTATCTGAACCCCATGGCTACAATCTCTTCTCAGCTCTAGAGATTGAAAAGGTGATTGGGTGTGTAGCCCCCCGGAAGGCAGCAGGCCCAGATGGCTTACCGGGGGATCTCATGCGGGCATATCCAGTGGCCTGGGGAGGGGTTATTGCGGCACTCCTTAATGATATTATGAAGGGGGGGCCAGTGCCCGATTCCTGGAAAGGGGCGGTGGTGGTCCCAATCTATAAAAAAGGTTCTAGAGAAATCCCAGGGAACTACCGCCCCATAAGCCTCATTGACTCCACCCAAAAGATAGCAGGTAAAGCTATCCTGGGTAGGATTCTTCATTGGGTGGAGGAAAACAAAATACTAACAGACTTCCAGGCAGGGTTTCGGGCAGGTACAGGGACGATTGAGCAGGTGTTTAGGTTGGCACTCCTTGGTTGGAAGGTGGTGGAACTAGGCAAGGGCAGTCTATACTTGGCATTTATAGATTTAAGGACTGCTTTTGACCTAGTTCCCCGGGAGGAGCTATGGAGGGTGCTCTATGGGTTGGGGTTACCTTCCTACATTTTGTCCCTCCTTATTAGCCTACACGAACATACCTTTGCTCAGGTTCGTTGGGGGAGAAATGGAGAGCTAACAGAGAAGATCCCAGTGTCTCGGGGTGTGAGACAGGGATGCGTCCTAGCGCCCACCCTCTTTTCATTATATGTCAATGGGGTGGTGGACTATCTCCAGCAAGAACCAGCCGATGCTCCTTGTCTAGGGGGAGTGCGGATCCCAACTTTACTTTTTGCGGACGATACGCTTTTGATTTCTAAGACTCCGCAAGGCCTCCAGAAGTTGCTCGCCCGCTTCCAGAATTTTTGTGCCTCAAGGGGCTTGGTAATCAACGTAGATAAAACCAAGTTCCTCATTTTAAACCCTCCAAGGAAACTGGGCCGCCCACCCACTCTTAACTCTGTTCCTTTGGAAAAAGTATCCGAATTCGACTATCTCGGAATACGGATTACGGACACCATGAATTGGTCACCCCATATTGCTAAGATGGTCTTGAATCACAGGAGAGTAGGAGGGGCCCTCCTGAGGGAATTTCGGGCTTCACCAAGGAGGTCGCTTGCCCCAGCAATTGACATCTACAAGGCTAAGGGAGTAACATCAGCCCTATATGGAGCAGAGCTGTGGGGGCATTGCTGCCTGGATTCCCTGGTAACATCAGAGAGCAAGCTCTTGAAATCTCTAATCGCCCTGCCTCCAAGCACCCCTACAGTGCCTGTGCTGTTGGACACTGGGTGTAAGAATATCAAAGATCAAGCCCGGCTTCGGCCACTCCTTCTATGGGCACGCATTTGGAGGGGTGAAGAGTTAAAATCATATGCTGAAGGGCTGGCAGAGATAATGAGATTGGGCGGTTGGGCAAAGATCAAGTGGTTGAGAGACACGAAAAAACTCTTGGAGGATATTGGGCTAGGGGACTGCTGGTTATCAAGAACGGCTCCACCAAAAGATGTTTTGAAAAGACTCTACTGGAAATGGGTAGCGGACCAGCTAGTGACAAATTCTAGACATTGTAAATCTACAGCTGCCTTTTTAATAATTAAAGATGTTGTAGTCTACGAACCATATCTGGACTTAATTACCCTGGCAACTAATCGAGCACTGTATTTTAAATTTAGAGTGGGCTCCCTTCCAGTTGGTGCCCTGGTGTCTAAGTGGAAATCGGGTGTCCACACGTCCCCCTTTTGCGCCTGTTGCACCACGAGGACAGAGTCCATACCGCACATATTGTTTGAATGCCCGGACTATGCTAAACCCAGGGGCTTTTGGCTCAAACCCCTTTGTCGCAATATGGGCACGCGTAGCCATCTGGTAGCTCTTCGCATCCTTATGACGGACACTTCACCTCCTATTGTTTGTGGTGTAGCCAAATTTTTAAAACATTTTTGGTTGATTCGCTGCAAGAGATTGTCAATAGCCGTTTAATTCGTTTTTTAGTTAATTTATTCTGATATTTCATGTCTTTTTATCTTTTTTAACTGTACATTCAATACTGCTCTTAAAATGTCTTTTTCTAGTTTTTTCTAAATGCTGTATTTGTGTACGCTTTCAAGATATCTTGCATCTCGAATAAAAGCTTCAACCAACCAAAAAAATGCCATCTGAAGAATCTTGTGGGTAAGATTTCCTGTTGGGGGACTAGGAAGAGGTTTCCTGGCTCCTGTCTCACTGCTTGACTGAGTCTACTTATCTTTGCCCCTTTGGTCATCAGTGTCACCTGCCTGTCTACCAGCTTGTTCATTCTGATCTGTGCTCTTTACTAGTAGCATACCTTAAACAATCCTCTTCCTCAGTTTCACTCCTGTTCTGCAGGTGCTGGAAGAAGAGGGTGGTGAGGTTTGCAGAGCACCCCCAAAATACCCACACTGGAGTTCAGAAGTGAATAAATAATACACAGGCCTTTACGTTTTGCTTTGATCTTGTCACATTTGCTCTGCATTCAAAGACAGGGGTCAGAGGTCAGGCTCTGCCTTTGTCTGGAGGTTTTGTTTACTTTTCTTTCTCTGACTGCAAAGTGAGTGGATTTATGTGACGATATTGCTTGGTACTCTGGGCGTGAAAGGAAAGGCTGTAGGGTGTATCTTTTTTCTAATACACCACACAACATAATGCCAGCACATGAATAGTACAATATTTCAGAATATATCTGTATTAGGAAAGCACAAATGAAGCAATTTTTTAAAAAACATGTGAAGTGTGGTGGAAACTATTTTAATACGATCGAAATCAATCCATACACTTTGTGATGCATAACTTTATCCGTAAAACTGAACGTCAGCGCCAAGGTAATTGTCATTTCAATTGAAAATGTGTTGTCTGTAGTGGCAGTGCGCTACCACATCATGGATCACTCTACTCCACTCTCCTCTATGCCACTCTACATCTCTGCCCCTCCACTCCACTCTACGCCACTTCACTCTGTGCCACTCTCCACCCTACGACCCTCTACTCTACTTATTACCCCTCATCTCCACGACACTCCACCTTACACTATTCCACTCTACAACACTCTTAGACACGACACTCTAATCCACCCCACTCTACTGCTTCCTGCTCCACTCTGTTCTTCTCCACTCCACGACACTCTACTCAGACGACACTGTGTTCCTCTTTACTCTACTTCACGCTAATGCACTCTAATTCACTGACACTCCATGACACTCCACTCGTTGATACTTCATTCTTCTCCACTCCTCTGTACGCACTCCACTCTACGACACTCCACTCCGCTCTGACACTACTCCGTGCGACTTTCCTCAAAGCCACTAACTTTTAGCCATGTTGAGCAGCAGCCACGCTGGGGTACGACATGCCTAAAACACATTGGCAAAGCCAATAGACGCTGCATAGGTGCGACCTAATGGCTTTGCCAATGCTTGTTGTGCATCTAGCCCTCCTGCTTTTCTTAGCACCCTTTTCTAAACCTTACATCAGATTTCATAGCGTCTCTGACGCATATTCGTTATTAAAAATATTGACCTCTCTTGCATACATTTGATGTAGCTCTTCAAAGCAGATAAAGAAGGAACAAGACGCAACATTACAGAGAACCACTGTCCAGCTGTGGTAGAGTGAGTAGATTAAAGACACAGGGGCTCTCCCCACTCTGCTGGTTTAGCTTTAGTGTCCACAGTTCAACGCTCTGTGCTCGGTTCACAGAACTAACTTAAGACAAAACTTACTACCATTTTGATATTCACAGAAGGCACTTACTCATTTCGGTATTCACAGAAGTTAGGAGTCCTAACTTTAGGACTCCTAAATGCCTTCTGTGAATACCAAAAGTCTTAAAAATAGGGTTTTTCTCAGTTTAGGAGTAGTAAAGTTAGGAGTCCCAACTTTAGTACTCGTAAACTGAGAAAAATCTTAACTTTCAGACTTTCGGTTTTCACAGAAGGCATTTAGGAGTCCTAAAGTTAGGAGTCCTAACTTCTGTGAATACCAAAATGAGTAAGTGCCTTCTGTGAATACGAAATGAGTAAGTGCCTTCTGTGAATACGAAATGAGAAAGTGCCTTCTGTGAATACCGAAATGAGTAAGTGCCTTCTGTGAATACCAAAATGAGTAAGTGCCTTCTGTGAATACCGAAATGAGTAAGTGCCTTCTGTGAATACCGAAATGAGTAAGTGCCTTCTGTGAATACCGAAATGAGTAAGTGCCTTCTGTGAATACCGAAATGAGTAAGTGTCTTCTGTTAATACCGAAATGAGTAAGTGCCAATACCGAAATGAGTAAGTGCCTTCTGTGAATACCGAAATGAGTAAGTGCCTTCTGTGAATACCGAAATGAGTAAGTGCCTTCTGTGAATACCGAAATGAGTAAGTGCCTTCTGTGAATACCGAAATGAGTAAGTGCCTTCTGTGAATACCGAAATGAGTAAGTGCCTTCTGTGAATACCACAATGAGTAAGTGCCTTCTGTGATTACCAAAATGAGTAAGTGCCTTCTGTGAATACCGAAATGAGTAAGTGCCTTCTGTGAATACCGAAATGAGTAAGTGCCTTCTGTGAATACCGAAATGAGTAAGTGCCTTCTGTGAATACCGAAATGAGTAAGTGCCTTCTGTGAATACCGAAATGAGTAAGTGCCTTCTGTGAATACCGAAATGAGTAAGTGTCTTCTGTGAATACCGAAATGAGTAAGTGCCTTCTGTGAATACCAAAATGAGTAAGTGCCTTCTGTGAATACCAAAATGGTAGTAAGTTTAGGATTTTGTCTTATGTTAGTTCTGTGAATCGGGCCCTCTGTGTTTGCATTGCATGTAACACCCGCCTCCGGTCTTGACGTGGAGGAGAAGCATCCATCCCGCCTGGTATGGCCGGTTCAGCTGCACCAACCCACGCCTTGACGCAGGGGCGGTACCAGCGGAAATGTGCATCTTTAATTTGTTAATAAGCATCACACTCGTCATCCTATTAAAGAGACTCATTTTGCATGGCTAATGAGATTGCCCGCTTTAATTAAACATAACTGATGCCAACTTGTACCTCATTTGCAATTCAACGGCTGCCGGTGGCATGCCAGCAATGCAGCTGATGAAAAGCTGCCCTAGCTGGGGGCAGCAGTGGTGCCCGCCCCCTCCAGGCTTCAGTCACTGGCAGAGGGTTGGCATTGGTGATGAAAGATGCTTCCAGCTGTCTGTCCTGACAGTCTTGGCCCAGAGTCAGCCACGGGGCCTGTGACCTGCCCCCCTTATGTGTCACGGATATCGGGGGTGGCACCAGGTGTGAGTGCCAAGGCTCGCCGCCTGCCACCGTGTGAAGTGCCAGAGCTGGGCAGAGGCTGCAGTAGACATTAGATAACAGTGGCCCTGGACCGATGGCCTTAGGACGGTATTCGTTAAGTCAAAATCTATGAACATGATGCATATAGAACTCAAGTTACATCATAAGTGTACCCCAGGAGTTTCTCAATTCAATTAAGTATATCCTCAAAGAGACACACAAGCACCAGATATAGCTTCAATTGTGACTGTTTCATCTCACAGTTATTAGAACAGAAAACTGTAGGGAACGTTTCAAAACAGAACAGAGGGTTGCTCCAGGGGGGAGTGTGGAAAAAGGATAGTGCTCGCTCGTGAGAACAGAACAGATGTATAGGGAGGGAAATCAGAGAGTAGTTAAATCAATCAATTACACATAGTAATGTCCTTAGTAAACTGGTCGTGGTTCACAGTAGCACCAGTTTTACAATGGGGCGTGTCTCTCGTGGATTCGAAAGTACTTTTCTGGTTCTTGATGTTGTACAGAGAATAATCTGTGAAGAGATAGGAATGGGGTGAAGTAGAGTACAGGCCCACTAGTGGAGAATGTCGATGTTTCGACCCTGGTGCATAGAGGGTGGCTTGTATCCTCTGCAGGCGGGTCTGCCTCAGGACGGGGAGGTGGGGGGGGAACAACCTATATCAAAGCGAAGTCTGGGTTACAGCCTCTCAGGTGGCGGTCCGCATAGTTGTAGCTTACCTTACACCGACGCGCACTGCCTGCGCATAGGAGGGTGTGGAATCTCGCTGCCCCCATAAACTTCTTTAAACATCAGCCCTGAGTGTGTCAGTAAGTAGCAGGGTCTTTAAACTTCAGCTGTGAGTATGTCAGTCACTGCCGGGTCTTTAAACCTCAGCTGTGAGTATGTCAGTCACTGCCGGGTCTTTAAACCTCAGCTGTGTGTATGTCAGTCACAGCGGGGTCTTTAAACTTCAGCTGTGAGTATGTCAGTCACAGCCGGGTCTTTAAACTTCAGCTGTGAGTATGTCAGTCACTGCTGGGTCTTTAAACCTCAGCTGTGTGTATGTCAGTCACTGCCGGGTCTTTAAACCTCAGCTGTGAGTATGTCAGTCACTGCTGGGTCTTTAAACTTCAGCTGTGAGTATGTCAGTCACTGCTGGGTCTTTAAACCTCAGCTGTGTGTATGTCAGTCACTGCCGGGTCTTTAAACCTCAGCTGTGAGTATGTCAGTCACTGCCGGGTCTTTAAACTTCAGCTGTGAGTATGTCAGTCACTGCTGGGTCTTTAAACCTCAGCTGTGTGTATGTCAGTCACTGCCGGGTCTTTAAACCTCAGCTGTGAGTATGTCAGTCACTGCCGGGTCTTTAAACTTCAGCTGTGAGTATGTCAGTCACTGCCGGGTCTTTAAACTTCAGCTGTGCGTATGTCAGTCACACCTGGGACTTTAAACCTCAGCTGTGATTATGTCAGTCACTGCCGGGTCTTTAAACTTCAGCTGTGGGTATGTCAGTCACACCTGGGACTTTAAACCTCAGCTGTGATTATGTCAGTCACTGCCGGGTCTTTAAACTTCAGCTGTGGGTATGTCAGTGACTGCTGGGCCTTTAACCTTCAGCTGTGAGTATGTCAGTCACTGCTGGGTCTTTAAACCTCAGCTGTGAGTATGTCAGTCACTGCCGGGTCTTTAAACTTCAGCTGTGGGTATGTCAGTCACTGCCGGGTCTTTAAACCTCAGCTGTGAGTATGTCAGTCACTGCCGGGTCTTTAAACCTCAGTTGTGAGTATGTCAGTCACTGCCGGGTCTTTAAACCTCAGCTGTGAGTATGTCAGTCACTGCCGGGTCTTTAAACTTCAGCTGTGGGTATGTCAGTCACTGCCGGGTCTTTAAACCTCAGCTGTGGGTATGTCAGTCACTGCCGGGTCTTTAAACCTCAGTTGTGAGTATGTCAGTCACTGCCGGGTCTTTAAACCTCAGCTGTGAGTATGTCAGTCACTGCCGGGTCTTTAAACTTCAGCTGTGAGTATGTCAGTCACTGCTGGGTCTTTAAACCTCAGCTGTGAGTATGTCAGTCACTGCCGGGTCTTTAAACTTCAGCTGTGAGTATGTCAGTCACTGCTGGGTCTTTAAACTTCAGCTGTGAGTATGTCAGTCACTGCTGGGTCTTTAAACCTCAGCTGTGAGTATGTCAGTCACTGCCGGGTCTTTAAACTTCAGCTGTGAGTATGTCAGGCACTGCCGGGTCTTTAAACCTCAGCTGTGAGTATGTCAGTCACTGCCGGGTCTTTAAACCTCAGCTGTGAGTATGTCAGTCACTGCCGGGCCTTTAAACCTCAGCTGTGAGTATGTCAGTCACACCTGGGACTTTAAACTTCCGCTGTGAGTATGTCAGTCACTGCCGGGTCTTTAAACTTCAGCTGTGAGTATGTCAGTGACTGTCGGGTCTTTAAACTTCAGCTGTGAGTATGTCAGTCACTGCCGGGTCTTTAAACTTCAGCTGTGAGTATGTCAGTCACTGCCGGGTCTTTAAACTTCAGCTGTGAGTATGTCAGTCACTGCCGGGTCTTTAAACTTCAGCTGTGAGTATGTCAGGCACTGCCGGGTCTTTAAACCTCAGCTGTGAGTATGTCAGTCACTGCCGGGTCTTTAAACCTCAGCTGTGAGTATGTCAGTCACTGCCGGGCCTTTAAACCTCAGCTGTGAGTATGTCAGTCACTGCCGGGTCTTTAAACCTCAGCTGTGAGTATGTCAGTCACAGCGGGGACTTTAAACTTCAGCTGTGAGTATGCCAGTCACTGCCGGGTCTTTAAACCTCAGCTGTGAGTATGTCAGTCACTGTCAGGTCTTTAAACTTCAGCTGTGTGTATGTCAGGCACTGCCGGGTCTTTAAACCTCAGCTGTGAGTATGTCAGTCACTGCCGGGCCTTTAAACCTCAGCTGTGAGTATGTCAGTCACTGCCGGGTCTTTAAACCTCAGCTGTGAGTATGTCAGTCACTGCCGGGTCTTTAAACCTCAGCTGTGTGTATGTCAGTCACAGCGGGGTCTTTAAACTTCAGCTGTGAGTATGTCAGTCACTGCCGGGTCTTTAAACTTCAGCTGTGAGTATGTCAGTCACTGCTGGGTCTTTAAACCTCAGCTGTGTGTATGTCAGTCACTGCCGGGTCTTTAAACCTCAGCTGTGAGTATGTCAGTCACTGCCGGATCTTTAAAAGCTCAGCTGTAAGTATGTCAGTCACTGCCGGGTCTTTAAACTTCAGCTGTGCGTATGTCAGTCACACCTGGGACTTTAAACCTCAGCTGTGATTATGTCAGTCACTGCCGGGTCTTTAAACTTCAGCTGTGGGTATGTCAGTGACTGCTGGGCCTTTAACCTTCAGCTGTGAGTATGTCAGTCACTGCTGGGTCTTTAAACCTCAGCTGTGAGTATGTCAGTCACTGCCGGGTCTTTAAACTTCAGCTGTGGGTATGTCAGTCACTGCCGGGTCTTTAAACCTCAGCTGTGGGTATGTCAGTCACTGCCGGGTCTTTAAACCTCAGTTGTGAGTATGTCAGTCACTGCCGGGTCTTTAAACCTCAGCTGTGAGTATGTCAGTCACTGCCGGGTCTTTAAACTTCAGCTGTGAGTATGTCAGTCACTGCTGGGTCTTTAAACTTCAGCTGTGAGTATGTCAGTCACTGCTGGGTCTTTAAACCTCAGCTGTGAGTATGTCAGTCACTGCCGGGTCTTTAAACTTCAGCTGTGAGTATGTCAGGCACTGCCGGGTCTTTAAACCTCAGCTGTGAGTATGTCAGTCACTGCCGGGTCTTTAAACCTCAGCTGTGAGTATGTCAGTCACTGCCGGGCCTTTAAACCTCAGCTGTGAGTATGTCAGTCACACCTGGGACTTTAAACTTCCGCTGTGAGTATGTCAGTCACTGCCGGGTCTTTAAACTTCAGCTGTGAGTATGTCAGTGACTGTCGGGTCTTTAAACTTCAGCTGTGAGTATGTCAGTCACTGCCGGGTCTTTAAACTTCAGCTGTGAGTATGTCAGTCACTGCCGGGTCTTTAAACTTCAGCTGTGAGTATGTCAGTCACTGCCGGGTCTTTAAACTTCAGCAGTGAGTATGTCAGGCACTGCCGGGTCTTTAAACCTCAGCTGTGAGTATGTCAGTCACTGCCGGGTCTTTAAACCTCAGCTGTGAGTATGTCAGTCACTGCCGGGCCTTTAAACCTCAGCTGTGAGTATGTCAGTCACTGCCGGGTCTTTAAACCTCAGCTGTGAGTATGTCAGTCACAGCGGGGACTTTAAACTTCAGCTGTGAGTATGCCAGTCACTGCCGGGTCTTTAAACCTCAGCTGTGAGTATGTCAGTCACTGTCAGGTCTTTAAACTTCAGCTGTGTGTATGTCAGTCACTGCCGGGCCTTTAAACCTCAGCTGTGAGTATGTCAGTCACTGCCGGGTCTTTAAACCTCAGCTGTGAGTATGTCAGTCACAGCGGGGACTTTAAACTTCAGCTGTGAGTATGTCAGTCACTGCCGGGTCTTTAAACTTCAGCTGTGAGTATGTCAGTCACAGCGGGGACTTTAAACTTCAGCTGTGAGTATGTCAGGCACTGCCGGGTCTTTAAACCTCAGCTGTGAGTATGTCAGTCACACCTGGGACTTTAAACTTCAGCTGTGGTTATGTCAGTCACTGCCGGGTCTTTAAACTTCAGCTGTGAGTATGTCAGTCACTGTCGGGTCTTTAAACTTCAGCTGTGTGTATGTCAGTCACTGCCGGGTCTTTAAACTTCAGCTGTGAGTATGTCAGTCACTGCCGGGTCTTTAAACTTCAGCTGTGAGTATCTCAGTCAATGCCGGGTCTTTAAACCTCAGCTGTGAGTATGTCAGTCACTGCTGGGTCTTTAAACTTCAGCTGTGAGTATGTCAGTCACTGCCGGGTCTTTAAACCTCAGCTGTGAGTATGTCAGTGACTGCCGGGTCTTTAAACCTCAGCTGTGAGTATGTCAGTCACTGCCGGGTCTTTAAACCTCAGCTGTGAGTATGTCAGTGACTGCTGGGTCTTTAATCTTCACCTGTGAGTATGTCAGTCACTGCCGGGTCTTTAAACTTCAGCTGTGAGTATGTCAGTCACTGCCGGTCTTTAAACCTCAGCTGTGAGTATGTCAGTCACTGCTGGGTCTTTAATCTTCACCTGTGAGTATGTCAGTCACTGCCGGGTCTTTAAACTTCAGCTGTGAGTATGTCAGTCACTACCGGGTCTTTAAACTTCAGCTGTGAGTATGTCAGGCACTGCCGGGTCTTTAAACCTCAGCTGCGAGTATGTCAGACACTGCCGGTCTTTAAACTTCAGCTGTGAGTATGTCAGTCACTGCCGGGTCTTTAAACCTCAGCTGTGAGTATGTCAGTCACTGCCGGGTCTTTAAACCTCAGCTGTGAGTATGTCAGTCACTGCCGGGTCTTTAAACTTCAGCTGTGAGTATGTCAGTCACTGCCGGGTCTTTAAACCTCAGCTGTGAGTATGTCAGTCACTGCCGGGTCTTTAAACTTCAGCTGTGAGTATGTCAGTCACTGCCGGGTCTTTAATCTTCAGCTGTGAGTATGTCAGTCACTGCCGGGTCTTTAATCTTCAGCTGTGAGTATGTCAGTCACTGCCGGGTCTTTAATCTTCAGCTGTGAGTATGTCAGTCACTGCCGGGTCTTTAAACTTCAGCTGTGTGTATGTCAGTCACTGTCGGGTCTTTAAACTTCAGCTGTGAGTATGTCAGTCACTGTCGGGTCTTTAAACCTCAGCTGTGAGTATGTCAGTCACTGCCGGGTCTTTAAACCTCAGCTGTGAGTATGTCAGTCACTGCCGGGTCTTTAAACTTCAGCTGTGAGTATGTCAGTCACTGCCGGGTCTTTAAACTTCAGCTGTGAGTATGTCAGTCACTGCCGGGTCTTTAAACCTCAGCTGTGAGTATGTCAGTCACTGCTGGGTCTTTAAACCTCAGCTGTGAGTATGTCAGTCACTGCCGGGTCTTTAAACTTCAGCTGTGAGTATGTCAGTCACTGCCGGGTCTTTAAACTTCAGCTGTGAGTATGTTAGTCGCCACCGTGTCTTTGAACCTCAGCTGTGAGTATGTCAGTCACTGCCGGGTCTTTAATCTTCAGCTGTGAGTATGTCAGTCACTGCCGGGTCTTTAATCTTCACCTGTGAGTATGTCAGTCACTGCCGGGTCTTTAAACTTCAGCTGTGAGTATGTCAGTCACTGCTGGGTCTTTAAACTTCAACTGTGAGTATGTCAGTCACTGCCGGGTCTTTAATCTTCAGCTGTGAGTATGTCAGTCACTGCCGGGTCTTTAAACCTCAGCTGTGAGTATGTCAGTCACTGCCGGGTCTTTAAACTTCAGCTGTGAGTATGTCAGTCACTGCCGGGTCTTTAAACCTCAGCTGTGAGTATGTCAGTCACTGCCAGGTCTTTAAACTTCAGCTGTGAGTATGTCAGTCACTGCCGGGTCTTTAATCTCCAGCTGTGAGTATGTCAGTCACTGCCGGGTCTTTAATCTTCAGCTGTGAGTATGTCAGTCACTGCCGGGTCTTTAATCTTCAGCTGTGAGTATGTCAGTCACTACCGGGTCTTTAAACTTCAGCTGTGAGTATGTCAGGCACTGCTGGGTCTTTAATCTTCACCTGTGAGTATGTCAGTCACTGCCGGGTCTTTAAACTTCAGCTGTGAGTATGTCAGTCACTACCGGGTCTTTAAACTTCAGCTGTGAGTATGTCAGGCACTGCCGGGTCTTTAAACCTCAGCTGCGAGTATGTCAGTCACTGCCGGTCTTTAAACTTCAGCTGTGAGTATGTCAGTCACTGCCGGGTCTTTAAACCTCAGCTGTGAGTATGTCAGTCACTGCCGGGTCTTTAAACCTCAGCTGTGAGTATGTCAGTCACTGCCGGGTCTTTAAACTTCAGCTGTGAGCATGTCAGTCACTGCCGGGTCTTTAAACCTCAGCTGTGAGTATGTCAGTCACTGCCGGGTCTTTAAACTTCAGCTGTGAGTATGTCAGTCACTGCCGGGTCTTTAATCTTCAGCTGTGAGTATGTCAGTCACTGCCGGGTCTTTAATCTTCAGCTGTGAGTATGTCAGTCACTGCCGGGTCTTTAATCTTCAGCTGTGAGTATGTCAGTCACTGCCGGGTCTTTAAACTTCAGCTGTGTGTATGTCAGTCACTGTCGGGTCTTTAAACTTCAGCTGTGAGTATGTCAGTCACTGCCGGGTCTTTAAACCTCAGCTGCGAGTATGTCAGTCACTGCCGGTCTTTAAACTTCAGCTGTGAGTATGTCAGTCACTGTCGGGTCTTTAAACCTCAGCTGTGAGTATGTCAGTCACTGCCGGGTCTTTAAACCTCAGCTGTGAGTATGTCAGTCACTGCCGGGTCTTTAAACTTCAGCTGTGAGTATGTCAGTCACTGCCGGGTCTTTAAACTTCAGCTGTGAGTATGTCAGTCACTGCCGGGTCTTTAAACCTCAGCTGTGAGTATGTCAGTCACTGCTGGGTCTTTAAACCTCAGCTGTGAGTATGTCAGTCACTGCCGGGTCTTTAAACTTCAGCTGTGAGTATGTCAGTCACTGCCGGGTCTTTAAACTTCAGCTGTGAGTATGTTAGTCGCCACCGTGTCTTTGAACCTCAGCTGTGAGTATGTCAGTCACTGCCGGGTCTTTAATCTTCAGCTGTGAGTATGTCAGTCACTGCCGGGTCTTTAATCTTCACCTGTGAGTATGTCAGTCACTGCCGGGTCTTTAAACTTCAGCTGTGAGTATGTCAGTCACTGCTGGGTCTTTAAACTTCAACTGTGAGTATGTCAGTCACTGCCGGGTCTTTAATCTTCAGCTGTGAGTATGTCAGTCACTGCCGGGTCTTTAAACCTCAGCTGTGAGTATGTCAGTCACTGCCGGGTCTTTAAACTTCAGCTGTGAGTATGTCAGTCACTGCCGGGTCTTTAAACCTCAGCTGTGAGTATGTCAGTCACTGCCAGGTCTTTAAACTTCAGCTGTGAGTATGTCAGTCACTGCCGGGTTTTTAATCTCCAGCTGTGAGTATGTCAGTCACTGCCGGGTCTTTAATCTTCAGCTGTGAGTATGTCAGTCACTGCCGGGTCTTTAATCTTCAGCTGTGAGTATGTCAATCACTGCCGGGTCTTTAATCTTCAGCTGTGAGTATGTCAGTCACTGCCGGGTCTTTAATCTTCAGCTGTGAGTATGTCAGTCACTGCCGGGTCTTTAATCTTCAGCTGTGAGTATGTCAGTCACTGCCGGGTCTTTAATCTTCAGCTGTGAGTATGTCAGTCGCCACCGTGTCTTTGAACCTCAGCTGTGAGTATGTCAGTCACTGCCGGGTCTTTAATCTTCAGCTGTGAGTATGTCAGTCACTGCCGGGTCTTTAATCTTCAGCTGTGAGTATGTCAGTCACTGCCGGGTCTTTAAACCTCAGCTGCGAGTATGTCAGTCACTGCCGGTCTTTAAACTTCAGCTGTGAGTATGTCAGTCACTGCCGGGTCTTTAAACCTCAGCTGTGATTATGTCAGTCACTGCCGGGTCTTTAAACCTCAGCTGTGAGTATGTCAGTCACTGCCGGCTCTTTAAACTTCAGCTGTGAGTATGTCAGTCACTGCCGGGTCTTTAAACTTCAGCTGTGAGTATGTCAGTCGCCACCGTGTCTTTGAACCTCAGCTGTGAGTATGTCAGTCACTGCCGGGTCTTTAATCTTCAGCTGTGAGTATGTCAGTCACTGCCGGGTCTTTAATCTTCACCTGCGAGTATGTCAGTCACTGCCGGGTCTTTAAACTTCAGCTGTGAGTATGTCAGTCACTGCTGGGTCTTTAAACTTCAGCTGTGAGTATGTCAGTCACTGCCGGGTCTTTAAACCTCAGCTGCGAGTATGTCAGTCACTGCCGGTCTTTAAACTTCAGCTGTGAGTATGTCAGTCACTGCCGGGTCTTTAAACCTCAGCTGTGAGTATGTCAGTCACTGCCGGGTCTCTAAACCTCAGCTGCGAGTATGTCAGTCACTACCGGGTCTTTAAACTTCAGCTGTGAGTATGTCAGTCACTGCCGGGTCTTTAAACCTCAGCTGCGAGTATGTCAGTCACTGCCGGGTCTTTAATCTTCAGCTGTGAGTATGTCAGTCACTGCCGGGTCTTTAAACTTCAGCTGTGAGTATGTCAGTCACTGCCGGGTCTTTAAACCTCAGCTGCGAGTATGTCAGTCACTGCCGGGTCTTTAAACTTCAGCTGTGAGTATGTCAGTCACTGCCGGGTCTTTAAACCTCAGCTGTGAGTATGTCAGTCACTGCCGGGTCTTTAAACCTCAGCTGTGAGTATGTCAGTCACTGCCGGGTCTTTAAACCTCGGCTGTGAGTATGTCAGTCACTGCCGGGTCTTTAAACTTCAGCTGTGGGTATGTCAGTCACTGCCGGGTCTTTAAACCTCAGCTGTGAGTATGTCAGTCACTGCCGGGTCTTTAAACCTCAGCTGTGAGTATGTCAGTCACTGTCAGGTCTTTAAACTTCAGCTGTGTGTATGTCAGTCACTGCCGGGTCTTTAAACCTCAGCTGTGAGTATGTCAGTCACTGCCGGGCCTTTAAACCTCAGCTGTGAGTATGTCAGTCACTGCCGGGCCTTTAAACCTCAGCTGTGAGTATGTCAGTCACTGCCGGGTCTTTAAACCTCAGCTGTGAGTATGTCAGTCACTGCCGGGTCTTTAAACCTCAGCTGTGAGTATGTGTTAGAAAGGCGAACCCGGGGGAGGCAGAAGGTGTCTGACTGACCACCCCTAGGTCTACCCCTCCTTCAGAGAAGGGACCGAGCGATGTCGAGAGGCCTCCGACGGGAGGGCCCTCTCCTAGAATCGTACAGCAGAGTAACCACACCACTACAAATATACACCACACGTAGGTAGATCCTTCAATCTTTATCGGGCAATACGTATCGTTTCAATCTATACAGCAGATCCAGAGATCTGGAAAGTCTCGTGGCAAGGGGCAAGGTAGTGGGACAGTCTTAAGATGGTCGGTTGCAATGGGACCCTACGCACAGCTCTCAATCCTCGAGCTGTGGGGTTCCGGAAGGTTGGGCCGCGGCAGCGCCAGCAGGTTCCAGGATGGTTCAGCGAGCGTGGACCGCGGCAGCGCCAGCAGGTTCCAAGATGGTTCAGCGAGTGTGGACCGCGGCAGCGCCAGCAGGTTCCGAGATGGTTCAGCGAGTGTGGACCGCGGCAGCGCCAGCAGGTTCCAAGATGGTTCAGCGAGTGTGGACAGCGGCAGCGTCAGCAGGTTCCAAGATGGTTCAGCGAGTGTGGACCGCGGCATCGCCAGCAGGCTCCAAGATGATTCAGCGAGTGTGGACCGCGGCAGCGCCACCCGGTTCCAAGATGGTTCAGCGAGTGTGGACCGCGGCAGCGCCAGCAGGTTCCGAGATGGTTCAGCGAGTGTGGACCGCGGCAGCGCCAGCAGGTTCCAAGATGGTTCAGCGAGTGTGGACCGCGGCAGCGCCAGCCGGTTCCAAGATGGTTCAGCGAGTGTGGACCGCGGCAGCGCCAGCAGGTTCCGAGATGGTTCAGCGAGTGTGGACCGCGGCAGCGCCAGCAGGTTCCAAGATGGTTCAGCGAGTGTGGGCAGCGGCAGCGTCAGCAGGTTCCAAGATGGTTCAGCGAGTGTGGACCGCGGCAGCGCCAGCAGGTTCCAAGATGGTTCAGCGAGTGTGGACCGCGGCAGCGCCAGCAGGCTCCAAGAGGGTTACAGCAAAGATAGACCGCGGCAGCGCCAGCAGGCTCCAGGTAGAGCAGCAAGGTGAGTTCGTCTCAGGGTCAGCCGCGACAGCGTCAGCAGGGCTTCTCGACTCCGGGATACAACTGCCGTCCTACTCCGGGGCCGGCCCAGATATAGGTCTGGAGTCCTTTGATGTCCGGACCCTCTCGCCTGGGGGTCAGAGGGGCCGGGATGATGGTGTCCAGACACCCAGCAGGGGGGTGGAGCCGGAGCCCAGGGAGGCCGGAGGTTGATCGAAACCAGGTATCCGGGGATGGTTGGAGAGCCATCGAAACTCCCCTCTCCTTGTCTCTGGTGGAGTGGCCACTCTACCACCCGGAGGGTTCTTGGTGCCTCGATGGCGGGCTCGCTGGGGCCGTGGCCGCGGCTGGTCCAGGACCACGTGTCTGTGACGTGATGAGCCCAAGATGGCGTCGGGCCTGGGATGAGGGTTCGGGGTGGGCACCGGACCGGTAATGCTGGGGCGGCCCGAGGGTGCCGTGTCAGTGGTTGTGGGCCGCCGGGTGGCGGATCTGGTGGTTTGGAGGGCGTGCAGAGGTGTGCCCGAGGCCGACCCGGGCTGGATGGAGGGCCGATGTCGTCCGGGGCCCGCCATGCGGGAGGGGTAGGACCACGCCACGAGGCCGGGTCCAACACGCGTCCCCCCCAGCTGAAGGCAGGGGAGAGTCACCCATCTTCTTGGGGATTCTCCTCGCCAAGGCGGAAGAATCTGGAGAGGCCGTCAGCGTTGGCGTGGTCGTTGCCAGGGCGATGTTCCACGGTGAAGTTCATCCCTTGGAGGGAGATGGACCAACGTAGCAACTTCGGGTTCTCGTCCCGCATCTGCATCAACCACTGCAGGGGCCGGTGGTCGGTCTGTACTCGGAAGTGGGTGCCGAAGAGGTAGGGCCGGAGCTTCTTTAGGGCCCATACGACGGCAAATGCTTCCCTCTCGATGGTGCTCCATCGTTGTTCTCGAGCCAGCAGGCGCCGGCTGATGAAGGCCACAGGAAGGTCAACTCCGTCAGAGTTCATTTGGGACAGTACGGCCCCAATGCCGTGTTCCGAGGCGTCAGTTTGGACGATGAACTCTCGGGTGTAGTCGGGGGCCTGGAGCACCGGGGCGGAGAACATGGCAGTCTTTAGTGTCTCAAAGGCTACTTGGCACTCGGGGGTCCAGTGCACCTTCGGGGGTAGTCTCTTGGAGGTTAGTTCTGTGAGGGGCCCCACAATGCTCCCATAGTCCTTTATGAACCGCCGATAGTATCCAGTGACCCCAGGAAGGCTCGGACGGCGGTCTGGGTGATGGGGGGCTCCCAGGCCTGGATGGCGTCGATCTTGGGTTGAAGGGGAGCCACTTGGCCGCTCCCCACTTGGTGTCCCAGATAGGTCACGGACCCTTGACCGATCTGGCACTTGCTGGCTTTTATTGTTAGTCTGGCCCGTTGGAGGGCCGTCAGGACCTTCCAAAGGTGGGTCAGGTGCTCGTCCCAACAGAGGCTGTACACCGCAATATCGTCCAGATAGGCGGCACTGAACTCTTCCAGCCCTGCCAGCACCCGATTCACTAGTCTCTGGAAGGTGGCCGGAGCATTCTTCATGCCGAAGGGCATCACGTTGAAGTGGAAGTGGCCATCGGGGGTCGAGAAAGCGGATCGTTCTTGTGCCCCTGGCGTGAGGCCGATTTGCCAGTATCCGACCGTGAGGTCGAAGGTGCTGAGGTACCTGGCGGTTTCCAGGCGATCGATCAGTTCATCCGCTCGGGGAATGGGATGGGCGTCGGTCCTGGTGACGGCATTCAGTCCCCGGTAGTCGACACAGAACCGCAGCTCCGGGGGCACCCCGGAGGCGGCGGCCTTAGGGACCAGGACGACGGGACTGGCCCATGGACTGTCTGAAGGTTCGACTACCCCTAGGGCTAGCATCTTGGAAACTTCGGCTTGGATGCAGGCCCGGACTCGGTCGGGGACTCGGTAGGCTCGGTGCCGCACGGGCGGACTGTCCCTGGTGTCGACGTCGTGGACACACCACTGGGTGACTCCGGGGGTGAGGGAAAATAAGTTCGCAAATTGACCCAGCAGTTCCTGGCAGTCCTGGCGCTGTTTGGGTGTCAGCGCGGGAGAGAGGGAGACTCCCTCCACAGAGCCATCTTTCTCGGAGGTGCTCAGGAGGTCTGGTAGAGGCTCGGAGTCGTCCTCTGCTCCGTCATCGGTAGCCAACAACAGGCTCAGTTCGGTGCGGACAAAGTGGGGCTTGAGCCGGTTGGCGTGTAGGACCCGGAGGGGGTTCCGGGGGGACTCCATGTCCACTAGGTAGGTGACGGGGCTCTTGCGCTCCACCACTTTGAAGGGCCCCGTCCATCTGTCCTGGAGGGCGCCGGGGTCGACCGGGGACATGACCCAGACCTGCTGGCCCGGCTCGAATTCAATGGACGAGGCATTTTCATCATACCAGCGCTTCATCTCCTCTTGACTGACCTTCAGGTTGGTTTCGGCCAGTTCCCGGAACTTCCGAGTCTGGTTGCGGAGAGTCAAGAGGTATCGGAAAACATCGGGCGGAGTATCGGAGGTGGCCAGCTCCCAGCCTTCCTTGACCAGGCTGAGGGGGCCTCGCACCGGGTGTCCATATAATAGTTCAAAGGGGCTGAACCCCAGGGACTTCTGGGGTACCTCCCGGTAGGCGAACAGGAGGCATGGCAGCAGAACGTCCCATTTGCGCCGGAGGGGCTCTCTAGGCCCTTGATCATTCCTTTCAGGGTCCTATTAAATCGCTCCACTAGTCCATTCCCTTGAGGGTGATACGGGGTGGTGAACTTATACGCGACCCCGCACTGTTGCCACAGGGACCGCATATATTTCGATATAAAGTTGGTGCCCCGATCACTGACGACCTCTCGGGGGAAGCCGACTCGGGAGAAGATCCCCATTAGCGCCGACCCACTACTGGGGCTGTGATAGTCCGGAGGGGGATAGCTTCTGGGTAGCGGGTGGCATGGTCCACCAGGACGAGGATGAAGCGGTGCCCCTGGGAGGTTGGAGGATCCAGGGGCCCCACGATGTCGATCCCTACTCGCTCGAAGGGAGTGGTCACCACGGGAAACGGTTGGAGTGGGGCTTTGATTTTCCCCCCACTCTTTCCGCTGGCTTGGCAGGTCGGACAGGTTCGGCAGTGGTTGTATGCATCGCGGCGCATCTTTGGCCAATAAAAGTGGGTCACCAGGCGGCTGTAGGTTTTGTCCTGCCCCAGGTGTCCGGCGAGGGGCACATCATGTGCAGGTTTAAGAGAAAGTCTCTGAAGTGGAGGGGGACGACTAGCACTCGGCCGGCCCCCAGCTCGGCGATCTTTTGTTCACTGTACAGGAGGTCCTGGTCCCAATAGATCCAGTGGGACCCCGAGGAGTCTCCTGTGGCTTGCGTGGCGGCTTGTTGTCGGAGTCCCTCCCGGGAAGGACATGTCTTTTGTTCCTGACGGACCTGCTCGCGGGTGGGGCCCCCTTCTTGGCGCCACTGGGCTAGTTCGGGAAGGGGCCTGAGCTCGGGAAGTTCTTCATGGCTGGGGCCCTGCGGCCCCAGTTCGGGTTCGGTCGTGGCAGTGGCGGGTGGCGGAGGTGCTGGCCATTCAGGTTCTTCGGGCAGATTGTCTTCTGTTGGGACGGCGTCCCGGGTGGACATGGATCGGGTCGTTACGCAAACCCATTCAGGAAGGCCTAGCATCCCCAGATGCTCTCTTCGCTCGATCTGTGCCCAGGGGGAACTTTCCAGGTCGTTCCCTAGGAGGCAGTCCACCGGGGCATCGTCTCGGACGGTGACTTTCAGCAGGCCGGACACTCCTCCCCACTCGAAGGGGATGCGGGCCATCTGGCACAGGCTCTCGGAATTGTCCGCTGACCGGTCAGGGCACAGAACGTGGGGCAAGATTTGTTCTGGGGTCACCAGATGGCAGCGGACGGCGGTTATGCTGGCCCCCGTGTCACGGAGAGCCTCGGCCCGGCGTCCGTTGATGGTGACCCACTGGCGGTACTTCTGGGTGTTGACCGGAATCTGGTCTCGGGGGATCATGTCTTTGTCGCCCAGGGAGGCGAGGCACATGGCCGCGGACTCCCATTCTTCTGGTTCCATAGGGACCTCTTCTTCTTCATCCTTTTCTGCGCTCAGGGCAACTGCAGTGATTTGTCGACCGGGGGGCCCGGTGGTGCCGGGCCGCTGGTTCATGGGGCAGAGAGGATCATTGGCATAGTGACCCAGCCGTTGGCATCTGTGGCACGTAACGTTGGGGTGTGGCCCCGGTCGGGCTGGATGGGCCCCCCTCGGGCTGGCGGCTGGTGTAGAGGAGGCGGGCGAAGACCCCGGCGGAAGGTCTCGACCTCGGCTGATGCCAGACCCGCCGCCTCGCGGCCGGTGGTTCCCCGGGGACCCTCGTCCGTATTCTCCTGTGGTGTTCCGGTGGACGCGGTTGCTCGCCCACCGATCTGCTTCGATCGCTAGCTTCCGCGGCTCGGTCAACTTGCTGTCGAGGAGGTGCTATCGTAGTTCAATGAAGCAGTTGTTGGAGAGGTGCTCCCATAACATTAGGTCGACCAACTGCTGGTAGGTAGTGACCTGACTGCCTTTGACCCACCCCTCGAAGGCTCTGCTAAAAAAGTTCACATATTCTACCCAAGTGGTACCGGGGATTTTTTTACAGTCTCGGAACCTCTGCCGGTACATTTCGGGGGTGAGTCCGTAGCGTGTGAGTAGGGCCATTTTCATGTGTTCATAGGAGGTCATTTCGGTGTCAGGGAGTTCCAGCAGGGCGTCTCTCCCTTCGTTGACGACCTTTCCCCACAGGCCGGCGCCCCAATCCTTCAGGGGCACCCGATGGGCGGTCATGGCCACCTCGTAGGCTTTGAACCATTGCTGGATATCATCGTTCTTGTAGTACTCTTTGACTACATCTTTCGGTAGGTGAACCTTGGTGTCCACGGGAGGGGCCGAGGTCTTGGCCCCGGCCGCGCTATCTTCGTTGATCTTGGCCTTGATTTCTAGTTCTCTCAGGCCTCGTTCGTGTTCATAGGCTAATCGTTTTTCTTCGAGGTCACGTTGTCTCCGTTTCTCTTCTAGATCCCCCTCCAGCCGTAGTTGCTAGAGGGCTATCTTTTTCTCCGCTAGCTGGAGTTCTCCGTCTAGCCGGAGTCGTGCAAGTTCCACTTCGTGTAGCCGGTTGCGCTCTCGTTCTCGAGCGTCTTCATAGATGAGGTCCGCGTTTAGTGTTGCGGTTCTTTCCCCCGTCGGGGGTTCGCTGGTTTCCTGTTGCCCGTTCGGGCCATTCTCCTCTTGGGGTGGTCTGTCTCGGGTTTCCACCCAGGCTTGTAGGGCCGATTTGAAGTCCTCTTTTGTGCTCAGGCCAGTGGTAGCGATACCCATGTCTTTACAGAATTGTTTTAGTTCTTTGTGGCTGTATTCTTCTATCTTCTCTTTCTGGAATTCGGCAGGTAGGTTGGTTCCTTGGGTCGTCATGGTCTCTGTGTGTTTTTCCGTCGTAGCGGGTCGATCACTCTCTGTACGATTTTGCGTTGGCTCGGATCGCAGCGCCTGCCACCAATGTTAGAAAGGCGAACCCGGGGGAGGCAGAAGGTGTCTGACTGACCACCCCTAGGTCTACCCCTCCTTCAGAGAAGGGACCGAGCGATGTTGAGAGGCCTCCGACGGGAGGGCCCTCTCCTAGAATCGTACAGCAGAGTAACCACACCACTACAAATATACACCACACGTAGGTAGATCCTTCAATCTTTATCGGGCAATACGTATCGTTTCAATCTATACAGCAGATCCAGAGATCTGGAAAGTCTCGTGGCAAGGGGCAAGGTAGCGGGACAGTCTTAAGATGGTCGGTTGCAATGGGACCCTACGCACAGCTCTCAATCCTCGAGCTGGGGGGTTCCGGAAGGTTGGGCCGCGGCAGCGCCAGCAGGTTCCAGGATGGTTCAGCGAGCGTGGACCGCGGCAGCGCCAGCAGGTTCCGAGATGGTTCAGCGAGTGTGGACCGCAGCAGCGCCAGAAGGTTCCGAGATGGTTCAGCGAGTGTGGACCGCGGCAGCGCCAGCAGGTTCCAAGATGGTTCAGCGAGTGTGGACCGCGGCAGCGCCAGCAGGTTCCAAGATGGTTCAGCGAGTGTGGACCGCGGCAGCGCCAGCAGGCTCCAGGTAGAGCAGCAAGGTGAGTTCATCTCAGGGTCAGCCGCGATAGCGTCAGCAGGGCTTCTCGACTCCGGGATACAACTGCCGTCCTACTCTGGGGCCGGGCCAGATATAGGTCTGGAGTCCTTTGATGTCCGGACCCTCTCGCCTGGGGGTCAGAGGGGCCGGGATGATGGTGTCCAGACACCCAGCAGGGGGGTGGAGCCGGAGCCCAGGGAGGCCGGAGGTTGATCTAAACCAGGCATCCGGGGATGGTTGGAGAGCCATCGAAACTCCCCTCTCCTTGTCTCTGGTGGAGTGGCCACTCTACCACCCGGAGGGTTCTTGGTGCCTCGATGGCGGGCTCGCTGGGGCCGTGGCCGCGGCTGGTCCGGGACCACGTGTCTGTGACGTGATGAACCCAAGATGGCGTCGGGCCTGGGATGAGGGTCCGGGGTGGGCACCGGACCGGTAATGCTGGGGCGGCCCGAGGGTGCCGTGTCAGTGGTTGTGGGCCGCCGGGTGGCGGATCTGGTGGTTTGGAGGGCGTGCAGAGGTGTGCCCGAGGCCGACCCGGGCTGGATGGAGGGCCGATGTCGTCCGGGGCCCGCCATGTGGGAGGGGTAGGACCACGCCACGAGGCCGGGTCCAACAGTATGTCAGTCACTGCCGGGTCTTTAAACCTCAGCTGTGGGTATGTCAGTCACTGCCGGGTCTTTAAACCTCAGCTGTGTGTATGTCAGTCACTGCCGGGTCTTTAACCTCAGCTGTGAGTATGTCAGTCACTGCCGGGTCTTTAACCTCAGCTGTGAGTATGTCAGTCACTGCCGGGTCTTTAAACCTCAGCTGTGAGTATGCCAGTCACTGCCGGGTCTTTAAACCTCAGCTGTGAGTATGTCAGTCACTGCCGGGTCTTTAAACTTCAGCTGTGAGTATGTCAGTCACTGCCGGGTCTTTAAACCTCAGCTGTGAGTATGTCAGTCACTGCCGGGTCTTTAAACTTCAGCTGTGAGTATGTCAGTCACTTCCGGGTCTTTAAACCTCAGCTGTGAGTATGTCAGTCACTGCCGGGTCTTTAAACCTGAGCTGTGAGTATGTCAGTCACAGCCGGGTCTATAAACCTCAGCTGTGAGTATGTCAGTCACTGCCGGGTCTTTAAACTTCAGCTGTGAGTATGTCAGTCTCTGACGGGTCTTTAAACCTCAGCTGTGAGTATGTCAGTCACCGCCGGGTCTTTAAACCTCAGCTGTGAGTATGTCAGTCACTGCCGGGTCTTTAAACTTCAGCTGTGAGTATGCCAGTCACTGCCGGGTCTTTAAACCTCAGCTGTGAGTATGTCAGTCACCGCCGGGTCTTTAAACCTCAGCTGTGAGTATGTCAGTCACTGCCGGGTCTTTAAACCTCAGCTGTGAGTATGTCAGTCACTGCTGGGTCTTTAAACCTCAGCTGTGAGTATGTCAGTCACTGCCGGGTCTTTAAACCTCAGCTGTGAGTATGTCAGTCACTGCCGGGTCTTTAAACCTCAGCTGTGGGTATGTCAGTCACTGCCGGGTCTTTAAACCTCAGCTGTGAGTATGTCAGTCACTGCCGGGTCTTTAAACCTCAGCTGTGAGTATGTCAGTCACTGCCGGGTCTTTAAACCTCAGCTGTGAGTATGTCAGTCACTGCCGGGTCTTTAAACCTCAGCTGTGAGTATGCCAGTCACTGCCGGGTCTTTAACCTCAGCTGTGAGTATGTCAGTCACTGCCGGGTCTTTAACCTCAGCTGTGAGTATGTCAGTCACTGCCGGGTCTTTAAACCTCAGCTGTGAGTATGCCAGTCACTGCCGGGTCTTTAAACTTCAGCTGTGAGTATGTCAGTCACTGCCGGGTCTTTAAACCTCAGCTGTGAGTATGTCAGTCACTGCCGGGTCTTTAAACTTCAGCTGTGAGTATGTCAGTCACTGCCGGGTCTTTAAACCTCAGCTGTGAGTATGTCAGTCACTGCCGGGTCTTTAAACCTGAGCTGTGAGTATGTCAGTCACTGCCGGGTCTATAAACCTCAGCTGTGAGTATGTCAGTCACTGCCGGGTCTTTAAACTTCAGCTGTGAGTATGTCAGTCTCTGCCGGGTCTTTAAACCTCAGCTGTGTGTATGTCAGTCACTGCCGGGTCTTTAAACTTCAGCTGTGAGTATGTCAGTCACTGCCGGGTCTTTAAACCTCAGCTGTGAGTATGTCAGTCACTGCCGGGTCTTTAAACCTCAGCTGTGAGTATGTCAGTCACTGCCGGGTCTTTAAACTTCAGCTGTGAGTATGTCAGTCACTGCTGGGTCTTTAAACTTCAGCTGTGAGTATATCAGTCACTGCCGGGTCTTTAATCTTCAGCTGTGAGTATGTCAGTCACTGCCGGGTCTTTAAACCTCAGCTGTGAGTATGTCAGTCACTGCCGGGTCTTTAAACCTCAGCTGTGAGTATGTCAGTCACTGCCGGGTCTTTAAACCTCAGCTGTGAGTATGTCAGTCACTGCCGGGTCTTTAAACCTCAGCTGTGAGTATGTCAGTCACTGCCGGGTCTTTAAACTTCAGCTGTGAGTATGTCAGTCACTGCCGGGTCTTTAAACCTCAGCTGTGAGTATGTCAGTCACTGCCGGGTCTTTAAACCTCAGCTGTGAGTATGTCAGTCACTGCCGGGTCTTTAAACTTCAGCTGTGAGTATGCCAGTCACTGCCGGGTCTTTAAACCTCAGCTGTGAGTATGTCAGTCACTGCCGGGTCTTTAAACTTCAGCTGTGAGTATGCCAGTCACTGCCGGGTCTTTAAACTTCAGCTGTGAGTATGCCAGTCACTGCCGGGTCTTTAAACCTCAGCTGTGAGTATGTCAGTCACTGCCGGGTCTTTAAACTTCAGCTGTGAGTATGTCAGTCACACCTGGGACTTTAAACCTCAGCTGTGAGTATGTCAGTCACTGCTGGGTCTTTAAACCTCAGCTGTTAGTATGTCAGTCACAGCCGGGTCTATAAACCTCAGCTGTGAGTATGTCAGTCACTGCCGGGTCTTTAAACTTCAGCTGTGAGTATGCCAGTCACTGCCGGGTCTTTAAACCTCAGCTGTGAGTATGTCAGTCACTGCCGGGTCTTTAAACTTCAGCTGTGAGTATGCCAGTCACTGCCGGGTCTTTAAACTTCAGCTGTGAGTATGCCAGTCACTGCCGGGTCTTTAAACCTCAGCTGTGAGTATGTCAGTCACTGCCGGGTCTTTAAACTTCAGCTGTGAGTATGTCAGTCACACCTGGGACTTTAAACCTCAGCTGTGAGTATGTCAGTCACTGCCGGGTCTTTAAACCTCAGCTGTGAGTATGTCAGTCACTGCCGGGTCTTTAAACCTCGGCTGTGAGTATGTCAGTCACTGCCGGGTCTTTAAACCTCAGCTGTGTGTATGTCAGTCACTGCCGGGTCTTTAAACTTCAGCTGTGAGTATGTCAGTCACTACCGGGTCTTTAAACCTCTGCTGTGAGTATGCCAGTAACTGCCGGGTCTTTAAACTCCAGCTGTAAGTATGTCAGTCACTGCTGGATCTTTAAACTTCAGCTGTGAGTATGTCAGTCACTGCCGGGTCTTTAAACTTCAGCTGTGAGTATGTCAGTCACTGCCGGGTCTTTAAACTTCAGCTGTGAGTATGTCAGTCACTGCCGGGTCTTTAAACCTCAGCTGTGAGTATGTCAGTCACTGCCGGGTCTTTAAACTTCAGCTGTGAGTATGTCAGTCACTGCCGGGTCTTTAAACCTCTGCTGTGAGTATGCCAGTCACTGCCGGGTCTTTAAACTTCAGCTGTCAGTATGCCAGTCACTGCCGGGTCTTTAAACCTCAGCTGTGAGTATGTCAGTCACTGCCGGGTCTTTAAACTTCAGCTGTGAGTATGTCAGTCACAGCGGGGACTTTAAACTTCAGCTGTGAGTATGTCAGTCACTGCCGGGTCTTTAAACCTCAGCTGTGAGTATGTCAGTCACACCTGGGACTTTAAACTTCAGCTGTGGTTATGTCAGTCACTGCCGGGTCTTTAAACTTCAGCTGTGAGTATGTCAGTCACTGTCGGGTCTTTAAACTTCAGCTGTGTGTATGTCAGTCACTGCCGGGTCTTTAAACCTCAGCTGTGAGTATGTCAGTCACACCTGGGACTTTAAACTTCAGCTGTGGTTATGTCAGTCACTGCCGGGTCTTTAAACTTCAGCTGTTAGTATGCCAGTCACTGCCGGGTCTTTAAACTTCAGCTGTGAGTATGTCAGTCACTGTCGGGTCTTTAAACTTCAGCTGTGTGTATGTCAGTCACTGTTGGATCTTTAAACTTCAGCTGTGAGTATGTCAGTCACTGCCGGGTCTTTAAACTTCAGCTGTAAATATGTCAGTCACTGCCGGGTCTTTAAACCTCTGCTGTGAGTATGCCAGTCACTGCCGGGTCTTTAAACTTCAGCTGTGAGTATGTCAGTGACCGCCGGGTCTTTAAACCTCAGCTGGGAGTATGCCAGTCACTGCCGGGTCTTTAAACCTCAGCTGGGAGTATGCCAGTCACTGCCGGGTCTTTAAACCTCAGCTGTGAGTATGTCAGTCACTGCTGGGTCTTTAAACTTCAGCTGTAAATATGTCAGTCACTGCCGGGTCTTTAAACCTCTGCTGTGAGTATGCCAGTCACTGCCGGGTCTTTAAACTTCAGCTGTGAGTATGTCAGTGACCGCCGGGTCTTTAAACCTCAGCTGGGAGTATGCCAGTCACTGCCGGGTCTTTAAACCTCAGCTGTGAGTATGTCAGTCACTGCTGGGTCTTTAAACCTCAGCTGTGAGTATGTCAGTCACTGCCGGGTCTTTAAACCTCAGCTGTGAGTATGTCAGTCACTGCCGGGTCTTTAAACTTCAGCTGTGAGTATGTCAGTGACCGCCGGGTCTTTAAACCTCAGCTGTGAGTATGTCAGTCACTGCTGGGTCTTTAAACCTCAGCTGTGAGTATGTCAGTCACTGCCGGGTCTTTAAACCTCAGCTGTGAGTATGTCAGTCACTGCCGGGTCTTTAAACTTCAGCTGTGAGTATGTCAGTGACCGCCGGGTCTTTAAACCTCAGCTGGGAGTATGCCAGTCACTGCCGGGTCTTTAAACCTCAGCTGTGAGTATGTCAGTCACTGCTGGGTCTTTAAACCTCAGCTGTGAGTATGTCAGTCACTGCCGGGTCTTTAAACCTCAGCTGTGAGTATGTCAGTCACTGCCGGGTCTTTAAACTTCAGCTGTGAGTATGTCAGTGACCGCCGGGTCTTTAAACCTCAGCTGGGAGTATGCCAGTCACTGCCGGGTCTTTAAACCTCAGCTGTGAGTATGTCAGTCACTGCTGGGTCTTTAAACCTCAGCTGTGAGTATGTCAGTCACAGCGGGGTCTTTAAACTTCAGCTGTGCGTATGTCAGTCACTGCCGGGTCTTTAAACCTCTGCTGTGAGTATGCCAGTCACTGCCGGGTCTTTAAACTTCAGCTGTGAGTATGTCAGTGACCGCCGGGTCTTTAAACCTCAGCTGGGAGTATGCCAGTCACTGCCGGGTCTTTAAACCTCAGCTGTGAGTATGTCAGTCACTGCTGGGTCTTTAAACCTCAGCTGTGAGTATGTCAGTCACTGCCGGGTCTTTAAACCTCAGCTGTGAGTATGTCAGTCACTGCCGGGTCTTTAAACTTCAGCTGTGAGTATGTCAGTGACCGCCGGGTCTTTAAACCTCAGCTGTGAGTATGTCAGTCACTGCTGGGTCTTTAAACCTCAGCTGTGAGTATGTCAGTCACTGCCGGGTCTTTAAACCTCAGCTGTGAGTATGTCAGTCACTGCCGGGTCTTTAAACTTCAGCTGTGACTATGTCAGTGACCGCCGGGTCTTTAAACCTCAGCTGTGAGTATGCCAGTCACTGCCGGGTCTTTAAACCTCAGCTGTGAGTATGTCAGTCACTGCTGGGTCTTTAAACCTCAGCTGTGAGTATGTCAGTCACTGCCGGGTCTTTAAACCTCAGCTGTGAGTATGTCAGTCACTGCCGGGTCTTTAAACTTCAGCTGTGAGTATGTCAGTGACCGCCGGGTCTTTAAACCTCAGCTGGGAGTATGCCAGTCACTGCCGGGTCTTTAAACCTCAGCTGTGAGTATGTCAGTCACTGCTGGGTCTTTAAACCTCAGCTGTGAGTATGTCAGTCACTGCCGGGTCTTTAAACCTCAGCTGTGAGTATGTCAGTCACTGCCGGGTCTTTAAACTTCAGCTGTGAGTATGTCAGTGACCGCCGGGTCTTTAAACCTCAGCTGTGAGTAAGGCTGGAGAAACGAAAGTGATTTCCCCGAGTCCAGTCGGCGCTGCTGTTTTGAGTTTCGCTTCTTGGCGCTTCCTCCCTCTGGGGCAGGACAGTCCTGTTTTGGGCCCTTCCTCGTCTGCGTCACCTGTTGCTTTGCCCCTCTCCACCCCTCCCCTGCCCCACCCAGGGTAATTGCTGTGCGTAGACGGGTCCTTTATAAAGTCTGGGCATTTCCAAGAAACGAAACTGTTTATTAAAAGGAAAACGACTTTCCAAGGAATAGAAACTCCCTCGGGCCGGGGTGATCCTGCTGAACCACAGGCAGGTGTGAGTCAGTGGGGTGAAAGGTGTCTGCTGCCCCTCCCAGGGGTGCCAGGCTCCCAGCCCCTGCTGCCCCCCCCCCAGGGGTGCCAGGCTCCAGCCCCTGCCCTCCCCCAGGGGTGCCAGGCTCCAGCCCCTGCCCCCCCCCCCCAGGGGTGCCAGGCTCCCAGCCCCTGCTGCCCCCCCCCCCAGGGGTGCCAGGCTCCAGCCCCTGCCCCCCCCCAGGGGTGCCAGGCTCCAGCCCCTGCCTTCCCCCCCCCAGGGGTGCCAGGCTCCAGCCCCTGCCCCCCCCAGGGGTGCCAGGCTCCAGCCCCTGCCCCCCCCCCAGGGGTGCCAGGCTACCAGCCCCTGCTGCCCCCCCCCCCCAGGGGTGCCAGGCTCCCAGCCTCTGCTGCCCCCCCAGGGGGTGCCAGGCTCCAGCCCCTGCCCCCCCCCCCCAGGGGTGCCAGGCTCCAGCCCCTGCCCCCCCCCCCAGGGGTGCCAGGCTCCCAGCCCCTGCTGCCCCCCCCCAGGGGTGCCAGGCTCCCAGCCCCTGCTGCCCCCCCCCCCCAGGGGTGCCAGGCTCCAGCCCCTGCCCCCCCCCCAGGGGTGCCAGGCTCCCAGCCCCTGCTGCCCCCCCCCAGGGGTGCCAGGCTCCCAGCCCCTGCTGCCCCCCCCCAGGGGTGCCAGGCTCCAGCCCCTGCCCCCCCCCCCAGGGGTGCCAGGCTCCAGCCCCTGCCCCCCCCAGGGGTGCCAGGCCCCCAGCCCCTGCTGCCCCCCCCAGGGGTGCCAGGCTCCAGCCCCTGCCCCCCCCAGGGGTGCCAGGCCCCCAGCCCCTGCTGCCCCCCCCCCCCCAGGAGCTGCCAGGCCCCCAGTCCAGCTCACTCCTGCTGGGCCAGTGTCTGGGTGGGGGCACCGGGGGTTTATCCCCCCAGGGAGGGCTCGTCCACCGGCTGTGGCTGGCATTGCAAATGCTTGTTTTGAGGTATGGTTGTTAACATTCGTTTTTCCTCTTCAAGGCTCTTTCACTTTGATGCCAAACGTCTGTTAATCAGATCATCGTTCAATGCACACCCAGGAGTCCATGCAATGCGCATTCTTCACAATGCTGCTTGGTTCTTGGTTTCATGTGAAATAGCCCGAGTGTCGCCGTCCACAACATTCACAACCCATCACATGTTAACTCGGTGTTAGCATGATGAAAGGCCGGACTCGCTGTTCACAAAGAGAGAGAGCTTCATGGAGGCCAGATGTGGCGTAAGGTGCAGCCTCGTCCAGAAATGAAACTCTGCCCCCACATCAGACCGCCTCCCTTGAAAGCGAGGGCACGCGCGCTGTATCCAGGAAAGGAGCTAGAACTGAGGGGCATATCCACAAGCAGCAGCGATACTTACTGCTGAGCGCTTTCAGCGTGACAAATCCTAACGCCGTCTATCCCCGGATTCTAGCGCCTGGTCTCCGCACTATTAACAAGGCGCATCGCCGAGGCGATAGAAATCCAGCCAATGGCAGCGATAAGCGGCAATTTCACTGGAATTCCAGCGACAGGAAACGGCATTAGGGAAAAATATTGTAAATAGGGAGATGTGGATAATAATCCACCTCCCACGATAGATATGGCATAGTAGGAACAAGCATTTACAATGCAATGGTTTCGCCTTTGTAAAAGTTAGAGCTATTGGCATTGTAAATGACAAATTGTTTATTTATGTGCTGGTTTTGAAAACAGATAAATAAATGGCATTGTCATTTACAATGTCAATAGCTTAATCTTTCGCAAATTTCTGACGAGATAGGTCAAATCTGGTTTGGCAGGGTATAAGCCAACTGTTATTATGTTATGTTAGTAACATGTTACTGACAGGGTAATACATTTGATATATATGACTTCAATTGATGTCCTGATGCCTATGATGCCTATATCTCTAGACATTTAACTATCTCTCTGTTTCCTTCTCCTCTTTCTTTCATATGTGTGATCTACGTGCCTTATTGTTCCCAGGGGTCCACTGTTAGCAGCCTGTGCCAGCTACGGAGGCCGGCATTTATTTGTGGCTCAGAGTTCAGCTGTAATAAGTTGCTATAAGAAGCCACTCACGGTATTACAAGTAGCATAACATCAGAAAGCAACACGCTGCTTAAGTAAGTGGTACGGTAGCTCCAGGCATTCGCATAGAACCCATAATAAAAGATATGAGATAGCAGGAATATAGCGAGTGTTGTTAGCCGGGCCGCCTCTAGGCGCTGGAGGGAATTTTGGAAGCCAGACTCGCACCACATAAGGATGTGCTGACCTGAGTGTTTCGGAAATTAAAGCGCTTCCCGCAGTGCCTGCAGCTTGTATAGGGATCGGGTATGCCCATTCAGTGGTAGGCTTCCCTGCCGAGGGCACCTCTTACAGTGGTGTTTTCTTTTATGTGACTTTAGCAGAGAGGTCTCCAGCTCTATTCACGGGTACCACTTAAATCCACCTCCGCCACTTTTGTCGCTCTCTCTCATAGGATCACGGACCCACCTCAGCCTCCTTCCGTGGCTCTCACACTCTCTCCCAGACGGAGCTTCTAACAGACTTAATAACAGCCCGCTGGCTTTCCCCACGGTAGAGGAGCTGCTCCTGGTAGCACTGAGGTGGCGTAAGGGCCAGAGCTGCCGCCTTTTGACCCTGGGAAATGAAATACCAGCATTGGTAAAGCGCACAGCTACCTCCGGAGAGGTGCCCTGGCGCTGGGGGCCCACGGGAAGATTGAGCGAGCTATTGCCCAGAGTCTCACTGGGCTAACCTGTCGTGGGTAGCGGACCCTGAACCCCATGGTCCGGAGTCAGGCACCCTGGCCACTGCGCCACACCTCTACCACCAGGCTCGAGTGTCGACGTCCTCTCAACATCCTGTTTCTGGGCAAATCACTTAATCTCCCCGTCCCTACTCAAAAGGAACGTGTCCTTATGTAATGTAACTGGTGCTCGTGTAAAGCGCTCCGATACTTTCGAGTGGAGTTCGCGCTATATAAAACTGCAACAAAAAAATGATTACAGTGTACAGCCAAGACTGTGAGAGCCTAACGAGAACAGGCGGCGGGGCCTCGCACACCCCCTCTACGCCCCACACCTCCGCCTTCTGCGAACCATGAGGTAAAATATACAATACATACATTGAATTAAAAAATCGCCAGCACAGCTGGCGATGTGAAGGCAGACTCCGACGCCAGATGTTCTCCCGCGCTAATTTCTATGTGTCGGCTTCTAGGGGGGTAAATCTAACAAGAAGAAGCGCCCTCCCCCACCCACGCTGCTATCCCAGTCTAACCTCTTGCACAAAGGGAAGGGAGGCGCCGCGGTAATATTTACGTCGCACATCACCCTCTGACTTGCATCTTGGCGCTTTGATGTTCAGTACTTGTATTATATATTTAAACGGGATCACTGTTATTTTTCTCTGCAAGGGAAGGGCGAGTGCGAGATGGTGCTTCTTATGGACGAGGACGCACGTGGACCTCAGGCTCATCAACCCACAGTACTATCTGGCTTGTAGTGTAAAATGCAAATGCATGCAGATGTACGCAGCTGGCGCATTTACCTCCTGAGACATCTAAGTGGGATTGGAATGCAGTATGATGTCAAGGTTAAATACTGATCTCTGAAAGGTGCATTAACCAATTGTCCTATAATAATGGAAAGTTACTCTGCATGTTACACACAGCGGAGTGAAGCTGACGTGTTAACCCACTGACCTATCTTTCTGGGAATGTGACCGACACGTTCCAAACAGATGTCCTCCGCAGGTTCATTAACCCACATAGATGTCTTACACGGATTACATGTGGCTAGTATAAAATACATGAATCACTGCAGCAGGAGTTAGAACCAGCCGAGCTATAATACAGCATGTGGAACCTATGACCGGTAACTCACTGAGCCCAAAACAGATGGGTAAACCCAGTACAATATCATCCTGGCATTATAAACTGTGATGTGACACCCACCCACAGTTATCACCAGCGAGCGCGGAAGTCGTAAACTCTCTTACCACTATAATAGATTTCTAAAACAATGCTGCACAATAATAGATTTCTAAGACAATGCTGTCATTTGATGACAATCTCAACAAAAGTCCGACCTTATCTTTGCAACAATCAGATGTGAAAAAGTCCCACAGAATAGTAGCTGCCCATGGGGACATTCCTGGAGTTTCCAGCCCCCACCCCTCTTCAGCTGTGCACCCAGAGTGCGTTCAACCCCAGGGCAAGGAAGGAAATGTGCCCCCTGGGCCAAAAAAGTCACAAAACAACAAGCATTAAGCACGGGCACACGGACAGCGGGAGGGGGGGGCGGGAACAGGCAAACGGACAGTGGGAGGGGGGCGGGTTAACGGGCACACGGACAGCGGGAGGGGGGGCGGGAACAGGCACACGGACAGCGGGAGGGGGGGCGGGACCGGGATAAAAAAAATAGTGAAAATGCCGATTACCTGCAAGGAAAGTGAAATCGCGACGCCCACCCCTGCTTGGAGTAGGGAGCGGGTCGGGTCTGCGTCCTCACAGGGAGAGCGAGCAGGCTGGTGTGACGAAGGATGCCGAGACAAAAAAAAAAAGCACCGCCCACCGCTGCATGACGTGGGCAAAAAGCGAAAAATTCTCGGGAACGCCCACGAATCTGCTCCGGCAATGACGGACAGATGTCTGTTCCAATGGCTAGCCTCCATTTATGGAGCTAGCCAATGGAACAGAGAGGCGGAACAAAGCCACACAGTGTAAAGACATAAGATTTCGCCTGCGCGAAAGGCTGCTGCGCAGCTTTAGACCGGCGAAACCTAAACAAGCAGGTGTAAGAAAACGGCGAAAAACTTGGTTAGCGCTACTTTTTAAGTCGCTAGGCATGTTAGCGATACCCTTTTTAATACGGAGAAGCTGTGTTAGCGATGATTTTCGCAGTATTTCAGACAGGCACGCCTACCTCGCATCTCATTAGCGATGCGATGCGAGGCGCAAAGGAAATGGGCGAAGAAGCATGGATTCACGCGTTAGCGTTTCCTTGCTGATAGGGCGTTAAAATTATAACAGCTTTTTGTCCGTAAACGGACGCTAAAGATGCGATAATTTTAACTCCGGGCCTTGATGATATGCCCCTTAACGTTTTGCACACCTCAAGACTGGTCTTGTGAATCTGTCTCTCAATCCTATAAGCAGCTTGTAAATCCAGGGTCAGACCCCCAGTGCAAAGTGTGTGACCTCAACCCTCACCAAACCTCAGGTTGCAGCTATCTTCTCTCTGTGCTCCTGCTGGGTTCATTTAGCTCCTTTTTTAGCGTCCTCCACCCTAGGTTGGAGGCGGGCTCCGAGACGCTGGCGGGTGCGGTGAAGCAACTGTGAGCCTGGGGGTGTCCCCAGCTCTCATCGTCCGCTATTTGCCTGCCCGCCTGCTCTTGAGCCTGTTGTTCATCCTCTTCCCCGGGGCAGTCGCTGTGCTGGGGCGGGACTTGGCGACGCCGTCCTGCCCTACATAGACTCAGAGGAAAACCTGTCCTAAATATAAATAAATAAAGGGAGCGCGGTGTCCCTAACGGGCGCCGTGCTCATTAAACTAATACAAAAAAATACTATTTAGAAAAAATAATTCAATAAAGTGAGCATGGTGTCCCTAGCGAGCGCCGCGCTCATTAAAGTAGTACACTAAAAATACAATTTAGAAAATATAAATAAAGTGAGCGCGGTGTTCCTAGCGGGTGCCGCGCCCATTAGCACTACAACGCTAGGTCTGCGAAACCTAAAAAAGTGTATACTCAGTAATTAAAGGACACTGTAACGCCCCAAGTAAAAGATCCAGTCCAGATGGGCCGTACGAAAAGGAGACACGGCAGTAACAAGGAGGGACTAAAAAGCCTCATTTACAATGAAAAGCCAGTGTTTGGCATGAAGGATGACGCAAGCCGATAGGAAAATGTGGCGGGGCTTCCACTCCACTTCTAAAATCTCCTTGATTACAAGAGGTCTCGCAGAGCGTGCAACACATGTGCGCTGCAACGCCAGACGAGACCTGAAAAGTGGCCCACATTTGAGTATTGCCTTTCTGTAAAATTCATGCTTCAGTGAAGTTTCATGGAAAGAAAGGGGGTGGGAGGGCCATTGTACTTGCTTCACTCAGAATAGATATAAACAAATTGCACAGATTAGTTCACACTGCTGAGCCACACATGAATGCAAGTGAGACCACTTCTACGCAGGCCCCCGCTCAATCAGCATACATTAATGGGCCGGCTCAGTGAGAGAAAGGGAGTGATCCCTCTGCCCATCTGCCTCTAGAAAGGCCACTCAGGCACCCACGGGGCCACTCAGGCACCCAAACAACACAGACAGCCCAAGGCTGCCCCCAAAAAATGCCCCCACCACAGCTAGAACTCAGCTACTGGTCTTCTAGGTGCTGGTGCCTCATCTGGGTGAGAGTGACTAATGTAAGTGAGAGCCTCATGTAGGTGAGAGGGCCTCATCTAGGGACATGAAAATAAAGAACGGACTGGCTGTCAGGCTGGGAGGAGCCGCAGGTTACCTATGAGAATAAAGACCGGTCTTTCCAATTGACAAGGGCTTTGGTGAAGCCTTACATAAGATGGCGACGAGTGTTGTGAATCCTTACCTAAGATGGCGACGAGTGTTGTGAATCCTTACATAAGATGGCGACGAGTGTTGTGAATCCTTACATAAGATGGCGACGAGTGTTGTGAATCCTTACATAAGATGGTGATGAGTGTTGGGAATCCTTACATAAAATGGTGACGAGTGTTGTGAATCCTTACATAAGATGGCGACGAGTGTTGTGAATCCTTACATAAGATGGCGACGAGTGTTGTGAATCCTTACATAAGATGGCGACGAGTGTTGGGAATCTTTAGATAAAATGGCTGCGAGTTTCAAGTTTTGTGCAGGGGACGAATGAAGAAGTGCCTCTAGCCCGGAGAAAACTTTATACAACAACTACGACCTCCCTGCTAAAATGCCCCCAGACAGGCAATTGTGTGTTTCAAGCCAGCCATCTCTTCATGGTAAAAAGCGTGTCATATAATCAGTAATTGTCCAAAACAGCTCATTTTGAAGCTGATTCACTATAGACATAACTAGTTTTGGAATTATTTTTAGAAGTTAGGAGTGTTTCATTAGCTATTTGTTTTAAATATTAGCAAAGTAATGCAAGGTGCGGCCATTACAGTATTCCTCACCCATAACTCAATCACAGCCATTACAGTAAACCTCACCCTTAACCCAATCACAGCCCTTAGATTAATCTTCACCCTTCACCGACCTTCCGCCCTTTCAGTTATCTTCACCCTTGACCGAGCAGGAGCTATGCAATTTTAAAGATTTCAGTGGAAATAGCGCCAAAAAGCACAAAGCACCAACTGTGGTTATCTGGTTGTGCTGGACAAAGACAAAGTCACAAGTTCAGGCCGACTGTGAAGGAGTGTGGGCCAGCTACGGGGGTCCAGTTAGGTCTGCTGAACAAGAGTACCTTAAATCTTGGTTCTGGAGAATTGCAAGGTCCCTCGTCAAGGATGCGTTGCGCAGCTGAGACGATGCAAGGTCCAGGTTGGAGATGCGTTGCACGGAGTCTGCTCTGAGGAACTGTGGGGCTGCGATGTGAGCCCCTGCATCATTGTGGAAGAGGCCGTTCACGAGGGGGATTGCGATGCAAAGTCCTGCATCAAGGATGTATTGCACACCAGTGGTTATGAGGATCCTGCAGGCTGTGAGGGTGATGCAATATCCTGGAGCCGGCAGTCCATGCAGCTAGTTCGGCTTGGGGTTGCGGTGCGCAGCAGAAGTGATGCATCGGTTCTGCTGAGTCCACAGATGCGCTGGAAGAATACCTTCAGTCCACTTCCAAGGGTCCAGGACTTGGGTGGCACCACTTTTCAGGGTAGGACTCACAGTTGTAGAGCCCATGTGCTGGTTGGTAGAGACTAGCCCTTGGAGTCACTCTGGTGGTCCTGGGTACAGGTTGTGGGTCCAGTCCATCTCACCCAGGTAAGGGGGCAGAGGGTAAGGGGGCAGCAGGTCAGAACAGCCGGGCAGCAGTCCAGCAGAGTGGGAGGCCTTTCAGCAGCACTGCAGTCCTTCTTCCTAACAGAATGTTCCACAGGTTCAAAAGCGTACTGAAGAGTTGGTATCTGAGGTCCAATATGAATACCTCATGCCTTCTTTGAAGTGAGAGAAACTCCCAGAGAATTCCTCTTGAAGTTATCAAGTTTCCTGCCTCCCCTGGCTCCAGACTAACTACATGGGGTATGCAGTTCTTTGTGTGAAGGCAGGAGAAGGCCTATTCAGCTGTAAGTGGGCCTGTGCCTATCTCCAGCCCACCATCCTGCCAGTGATGGCCCATCCAGGCACACCTATGCTCTCTATTGTGTGTGGCTAACTGGGAGGAATACACAAAGATTAACTGACAATTACATCAAGTCATGTGGCTCCGAGGCAGGCTGCAGGCACTAAATGGCTAAGGCAGGAAAATGCCAATTTTCGAAAAGTATCAACAATAAGAAACCTTTGCCGATAATGATTTGACCAACACTTTTATGTAGAACAATACATTTAATTAAATTGACCTTTTTTATTAACAGAATCACCTATACATTTATTCATATAAGCTCAATGGTGTATATACATATCATAAACATTGGATATCATTCCACAGATCATGCAATAGGGAGTTGTATGGATTCACCAACTACACAAATGCAATCCGGAAATTAGTGTCAGGATCCAGGTTTTGGTTTAATTAATCAGAAGTTACAAACCCTGCACATGCTGCAATTGTAGGAGTCTCTATGGTGGAGAGATAGCAGCTGACTCCTTTGTGTTGTGATTTTGGACTGGTACAATGTACTTTGTGTTATGTGTAAATGTTTGCCAAGGTATTGTTGTCTTTTTGAATTTTATTTTGTGTGTGAGGTGGGTTAAAAAGCTCATACAATCTGTGGAATGATATCTAATATCTACGATATTTTTATGCACAAATTAGCTGATATGACTATAAATCATTGTGTTAAAAAAACAAGATCAACTTAATTTCTTCATCTACATAAAAGAGTGGCTCAAATCATTGTTGGCGAATGTTTCTTGTTGTTACTATATTGAAGTGGTCTAACCGTGCTAATTGTAAGAGACCCAGCCCATTTGTTTTGAACTTTCTGAAAGTGCCATTTTCAAAATTGTAATTTTAAGTCTGAGCTCACCATAAAAGAGGATTTTTCATTACAATTCCAAAGACACAAAACATGAACTGGTTTCCTATTCCCATTTGGAAGCTATTCTTATTAACTATACTAAGGTACCCCAATGTTATCCTTTGGGAGAGGTAGGCCTTGCAATAGTAAAAAAATAATTTAAGAGCTATTCACTATCAGGACATGTAAACATTAAACGTACATGTCCTACTTTTTAAATACATTGTCCCTTTACACTGTGGGCTGTTTAGGGACTACCCGAGGGATGACATATGTATTTAAAAGGAAGGTTTAGACCTGGACAAAAGGCTGATTTTGCCAGTTCGAAATGTCAGTTTTAAACTGCGCATGCATGCTGCAATGGCAGGTCTGAGACAGGTTTGTACGGTTAATTAAGTGGGTGGCATAAAAAGTGCTGCAGGCCCACTAGTAGCATTTAATTTACAGGCCCTGGGTACATGTACTACCACTTTACTAGGGACGTATACCTAAATTAAATATGCCAATTGGGGATAAGCCTATGTTACCAGGTTTTAAGGAGTTAGCATACGTACTTTAGCACTGGTTAGCAGGGGTAAACTGCACAAAGTATGCTGAAGAGGAACAAGATGAGGTGTAAGATTCTCAGATGGAAGCGATGTGAAGAGTAAAAGGGCGTACCTGCCTATCAGAGTGAACATAACAGGAGTGAGTGAGACAATCTGAATACCCCTAACCCTTGCTTAGGCCTGAGTAGCGTATAATTCACGATCTCAGAATTGAAACAGTTTTAATATTATTTACAACAAAACGATTGTTATTACTCATTTATTTTAAACAGTTAACAACCACTGGCAAAGCCAAAAGTCTGGGTTGTTGTACGCTCAGTGAGCCACAACAATACTAGTAGGGTTGCATACTATAAGAAGCACAGAAGTTTAGTTTATGTTTTAAGCCACACCCCTGATCACATAGGCCATGCCCCTTGCAGAGATGCCTCACACACTTTTGTATTTATATAGCGCTCGCTTAGTACCCCTGAGTAGGCATTGAAGTGATTTACAGCGAGTAGCACGCTACTCCAGAACCCTGAGTTAGTGGTTAATCCAGTGGTTGGTGTGATTAGTCATGTCACTCAAGAAAAGATTGTATGCGTTCACTCCGGTTACTTTGTGGTAGATAATGTTACTACTGGTGAGGTGTGAGCACCAGTGGGTGCTGTGTGGAGTCAGGTGAATGATCGAAAAGACAGCTCGTATGGTGGAGAATAGGTAATGTTAGGTTACAGGGATAGGTTTTAACCCCTTCTCTGCGCCGCGAATTCCACTGCGATGTGGGGGGGCTAAGGGGTGAGCGCAGCGCTTCGGTGCTCATGACGGCTCCACGCCGTCATGAGTCACGGGTGACGTGTGCTCATGAAGGCGTGGTTCCGTCTTGACCACGCCCGCTCATTAATTCGCCCGCACAGGAGGGGAATTAGTGCTGCGTGGGAGGAGCGGCGGCGGCATGGCGGCTCCAAGCCATCATGAGCACACGCCGCCCGTGGCTCATGTCGGCGTGGGGCCGTCATGAGCATGCAAGGGGTTAAAGAGGAGAGGTTGTGATCTATGAAATGTGATATCAGCCAATTACAGAATTACAATAAGAAAGATTAAAGCAGGCAGGACTGAGAGGAGGCGATACTCCGAAATTGAAGGCATGCGGGGGATGGAGGTAAGAGGAGACGCATTCTGATAAAAGAAAGGAGAGGAAACAAGCGAAGTGAGTCAGGTCGATTTCTCATCGGGATTTTAGGTGTATTGCGGGAGAAAGCTTTCTGAGATAGCACGTAAATATGGGATATAAGCTGTAGAAAGACACAACATTATGCAGAGTGCACCATATCGGGTCGGGCAGCTTAAACGTGCAATTCCAAGTATACACATCATTTAACCCCCTGGCTGTGGCCGGGATTCTGCGCCTGTGCCGCACATTCCGATCGCGGGCTTGGTCATGACGGCTCCCGGCCGTCATCAGCACACGCCCACCGTGACTCATGACGGCCGGGAGCCGTCATCAGCACCGAATGGGTTAAACATTAAGAGGCCGAGCCTGCTGTGTGCCAAGCCCAAGGCAGCCCTTTTAACACCTTTGGTGCTCATGACGAGCTCAGCACGTCATAACCGCCGCGGCGCTCCCACGTGAGGATAATTCCCCTGCTGTGCTGAGTGTTCTACGAAAACAGGCGTGGTCATGACGAGCTGCACAGTGCCACCGTGCTGCATGACGAGCCAAGCTCTGCGGCACCGCGAGCAGCCCCCCCTCCCCGCGCACCGCGGGAGAATTAGCCCCGCGGCGAAGGGGTTAAACATGGTCTGGATTATCCCAACCTTGGTACAGGGTCTGTACACTGAGCAACGCCGAAAAAAGAGGTCTTATTTCAAGACCTTCCCTCTCTATTCTGCAATTAAAGTTTTTTTCACTCCTTCACAAAAATGAGTTCTTTGGCGCTGGCTAAGAGGGCCTCGCCAATGCACAGTCCGATTTAAACCCGGTCGTCTAATCCCACCCAAATGCATGTTGTGTATTTGTGGCCATTGTGCTATGTGCATTGTACGTACACGCGAAGCAGAGTGGTGGGCACCCGTGGGTTCCATTTTGAAAGTTCTCGGTCTATTCCTGGGCACAAGAAAGGGGTGATCAGGGCCGAACTGGGAACCACAACCTGCCCTTGCAAAGTGCTCGGCCGGCCCTCTCCTCCCCACTCGGGGGGTTGGAGGTGTCGGCGAGCTCTTTGCCGGGGCCGGTTTTCGACCGATTTTGGTACAGGGACGATTTTGCAGCCATGCTGTGAAAAGTGCCCTGTAACAAAAACAGCCCCCAGGGGCCCAAAACCGGCCCCCACCCATGCAGCGCACCGGGGGATTGCCCAGTGCCCGCTATGGCTAGTCCGGCCCTGGGGGTGATATATATGCCCTGACAGGGAGGAACCCGAGACAGTGGAGTGGGGGCAAAGGAGGCACGGCTCCCATAGAAATAAATATGTATGAGACCCCCCTGCTGTGAGGAGCATCGCCCCTCACCCCCTCACTCAAAGGCTGTGTCTGCAGAACACACCACAGCCAACTGAAACAGAACCCACCCCAAACTAGTTCTGCCTATGGATTTCTGAAACAAAGTAGCACCTTCAACAACCCAGAGCTACAAAAAATAAAACCAAGGCTGTACATGAGTACTTTCACTCAAGCCTCCTAAACACACATGATGGCACCTGCGAGTGTCTCCAAGCAGTCGATCACACGCCCTCAGTAGCTCCCAGACGCCTTCAGAGTAGCTCACAGCCTGGAGCTCATTTTTAAATAAGCACAGGGTCACATTTTCCTTTTAAAGTTAAGGGAAGGCTGTGTTTATTTTGCATTATTATCTGTGGGCTGCAGATATCAGGGCCTGATAATGAGCAGAGCTCAGTCAGATGTGTGACCCTGGGCACAGAGGTGAAGAACTGAAGAAATGAGGTATTTCACTCTTAAATAAAAGTCCTTGTCAACCCAATTGTGGACCTGAGAACAAAATGATGTTTCTGAATGCTTTTAAATGGGAAAACATTCAAATGAAAAGTAACCTTAAGGATTCAGTTAATTCTTCCTTTGAATTTCCCCCCAGTTCACAGTGTTGCGTTTACAAACAGCGGGCCTCCTGCTCCCGGGGGGCAGTAGACACTGTGTCATATCTGTAACTGTCAAGTCCAGTCAAGTCAAAATGCATTCAATTTTTTAATGGGAGAAATTTGAAGTTCAGAAAAATATTCCATATTCTGAACCTTTTTCTGCACTTTTAATTTCTCTGATGAAAAAAAATGGTTGTATTTCTGTGTTATACATGTAATGGTGCTACGTATGGCACACGGCCGAACAGCGATCCATTCCGGATTCAATACCCCCGAGGAGAGATTGATTCCCCTCCGTCCCCCCCCCCCCCCACCCCGATCACGCTTGGATCGGGCTACTTCACCCTGAACTACCCGCCTTCTCTGGATCTACAGCTGACCGGATTGAAGGCCCAAGGAGCACCTTTACTAAAACGATCGGCTCCTCAGTAACTTCTGCTCGGGTCGACCGACCGGGCACTCAATTTTCTGTATACGTCATGTAACAGACCTATGGAATTAACTTGACCCTATTGGGCCCCACTTTCGATTGATCCACCTCTTCCCCCCCCCATCACGCACAGATCGACACATTCCTCCCCCGAACGATCCGCTTTTTCTCTGAGAGTACGCCAGACTAGCACTGCGACCAACCCCCCCCCAGTCCTGATGATGATCCCAATTGCCACGGATCGAAACGCCGGCGACTTATCAGCAAGACCCTAGGCGCCCTTCACTCAGTGGTTCTCATCAAGAATGTCAAATGAAAACTGTTCCTTTCAAATTATTTACAAACCACTCTGTGCCTTTTGAAACTCACTGTATATATTTATGCACTAACACCTTGCGCCGCCCACGCTGATCACTCTGTCTCTTGTGTCGCCGCAGTGTTATTCACTTGTTTCGCTCGTGCACCTTGTACAACTTTGGGTTGTTTATCCTCCAATTTGAAACTGCAGTGCTGATATTAACTGTAAATTATACTTGACTATCCCGATAAATATGTTTAGTAAAATCATGTCTTGAGCACATGTATAAATCACCGTGAGTCTCCTTGTTCCTTCCTGGTTAATGTTGTATTCATGTCCCCACTAACTGTCCTCAAATTATACCAGTTGGGAGACTGTTTTGTTCATAACATGTGGTAAAAGGCATGTCCGGTGCCAAAAGTACAGTCTTTAAGTCACCCGTACACATATATCCCATTCATACGTACACATGTCCATACATCCCAAAGCCCACCCTCTCACTGACACGCACGGCAGCCATGTCAGAGTGCCCAAGTCCATGTACTTTGTTCAAACCATCGGGCGTATTTACAAGCCCCTTGTATGACCACTACGTCTCTTTTTCCCATATTAAAAGTGACGCTCTGGCGGCGCAAGGGCCTTGTAAATAAGCCCCATTGTATCTGGATATGTGGACGTCAGGGTTAAAGTCAGTGAGGCCAGGCGAGGGGTGTCTGGTAACACTGCGCGAGTGGCGAGGCCTTCAGTAGCGCCCGAGGGGACGCAGCTCCCACTACAGAAAGGGTTGGAGACCCCCGTGCTGGGCACCAGGACAGCCCAGGAAGGGTCACCCTAGAACTCCAGCTCCTTGACAAAAACTTTCATGACCAACGTCAACTTACCTAGTCCTCCTTATCCGAGTCGTCTCCTCTCTCTCTGGACACTCAAGTATAGTGGTGACCGGACTATCCCCTAGATTCATCAATCTCCCGTTTTGCGAGTCTGTAATAGCGATTCATAAGGAATCGCTATTAAGGACTTGCAAAACGGGATTCATGTAGGAATTGCAAAAAATATTGCAATTCCTACATCTTCTTTATTTGCAATCAGCAAATTGCTAATCGCAAATAAGGAAACTCCCCATTCATTCCTATGGGCCAAAGGCCTACAGGCCCATAGGATTGAATGGGGAGTCATTCCTTATTTGCGATTAGCAATTTGCTAATCGCAAATAAGGATGCGATTTCAAAGGTGCCAGGGGTGTCCAAAGGACACCCTGTAGCACCCCTGAAAAGCAAATGTAGCCAGATGTTGCGCACACACATGTCCAAAGGACATGTGTGTGTGTAACATACCACTCAGAAAAATGCACTAAAGTGCATTTTTCTGAGTTTTCGCTATTTATCACGAAGTCAGACTTTGTGGTAAATAGCGGCCAGAAATAGCGAATTCGCTAATAGAAAACGGTTAATGAATTGCATTTAAGGAATCTCAAATAGAGATTCCTTAAATGCAATTCCTCGCAAAATTGCGAATTCTATAATAGTGATTTTTGCATTTGGGATGATGAATCCCAAATGCAAAAATTGCGCTCGCAAAGGGCCAGATTCTCAGAATCCGCCCCTTTGCGAGCCGATTTTGGCTTCATGAATCTGGCTGTATGTCACTCTCACCTTTTCTTTCACTGCTCTCTCCCTCTTCTCCCCACTGCATGTTTATCCCCCAGGCTGGATTCTTCTTCTTTGGTTTGCTTCCTTACTTCCTACTCTGTAAGGTAATATCCTTCCGCTGTTTACTGTGTGTATGTAAAGCGCTCTGATACCTGCGGGTCAAGCTAGCGCTATATAAAACTTTTACAATAAATAAATAAATAAAATAGGAAAGAATGCAGACTGCAGGGTGAACACTGCGGCCGCCGGGGGGCGCCCGAGCAGGAAACATCTCCTACAAACGACTCCAGGAGCCACAGTGAGGAGGAGAAAAGAAACTGATGACGAAAACCAATAAAAGAGAAGAGCAAGAGATGATAAAAATCAAAACAAACTCAACCGGTTTAATATGAAAATACCTTAGCAATAAGCAGGGGGGGTCACTGAGCCCCCCCCCCCCCCGCAGCATCGTAATCCCATCGCATCTAAAGCCCTGGGGGGGGGGGGCATGATGTGAGGGGCGGGGCCTCCGTAGTAAGAGGGCATGGGCTTTATTTATTTATTTATTTATTATCTGCTGCCCCCTCCCTGTGCCAGCCTGCCTGCAAGGAGTGTCTCGGAGTTTCCTCAGCCGGGGGTGGTGGTGATGGGGGAGGGGGAGGGGGGCAGTGGTTTCACCAGGGGGGGGGGGTGCCCCGGGCATGGAGAGGATGGTGGCATTCGCGGGGAGAGTGGCAGTGCCAAGGGGCAGTCCCTGCAGTGGGAGGGGCTTCAGCAAGGGGGCGTGGCATTGCCTCGGAGGGGTGCTATCATGAGGGAGTGACGTCACGGAGGGGGCGTGGCTCCTTGACACTACAAGACAGTGTCTGCCCGAGCATGCCCCAGTCACCGCTCCTGGACAGCTGCCCCCTGTGCCAGCCTCTGCTGCCCTCTCTGCCAGCCCTGTCCGTGCCCTCCTGCCCCGTGCCAGCCTCAGCCGGTGAGCGCGTCTCCGTGCACGGGTCCCACAGCAGCCTGGGGCCAGGGGGGGGGGGGGGTGAGGGGGGAGGTAGATGGGGGCGTTAGATTGGGGGGGGGGGGCACGTGGGCTTGTTTACTCACCCGGAAGCTGTCACTGTGATTCTGGTGGAGAATAAACTGTAGTTGCTGCCCGCTGGCTGAACTGGACAGAATGTGCTGTTTACCAGAGCAGGGACGGGGCGAGGCTCCTGCTCGGAAGTGCAGACTCGCTGCACTTTACGGTTCTAGAAATGCAATGCAAAAGTGCCGGTATTCGGTGCATAAAGTACCTGTGTGATCTCAGAAGTGCCGGCACTCAGTATAGCAGAGTGCCTGTGTGATGTCAGAAGTGCCGGTGTGCAGTATATAAAGTACCTGTGTGATCTCAGAAGTGCCGGCACTCAGTATAGCAGAGTGCCTGTGTGATGTCAGAAGTGCCGGTGTGCAGTATATAAAGTACCTGTGTGATGTCAGAAGTGCCGGTACTCAGTATATCGGAGTGCCTGTGTGATCTGCGGAAGTGCTCGTAGTACGAGCCTCATCATACTCAGTATAGGAGAGTGCCTGTGTGATGTCAGAAGTGCCGGTGTGCAGTATATAAAGTACCTGTGTGATGTCAGAAGTGCCGGTACTCAGTATATCGGAGTGCCTGTGTGATGTCAGAAGTGCCGGTGTGCAGTATATAAAGTACCTGTGCGATGTCAGAAGTGCCGGTGTGCAGTATATAAAGTACCTGTGTGATGTCAGAAGTGCCGGTGTGCAGTATATAAAGTACCTGTGCGATGTCAGAAGTGCCGGTGTGCAGTATATAAAGTACCTGTGTGATGTCAGAAGTGCCGGTGTGCAGTATATAAAGTACCTGTGTGATGTCAGAAGTGCCGGTGTGCAGTATATAAAGTACCTGTGTGATGTCAGAAGTGCCGGTACTCAGTATATCGGAGTGCCTGTGTGATCTGCGGAAGTGCTCGTAGTACGAGCCTCATCATACTCAGTATAGGAGAGTGCCTGTGTGATGTCAGAAGTGCTCATATTCAGTATAGCAGAGTACCTGTTTGATCTTAGAAGTGCCGGAACTCAGTATATCACAGTGCCTATGTGATCTGCGGAAGTGCTGATACTCAGTATAGGAGAATGCCTGTGTGCTCTGAGAAGTGCCGGTATTCGGTATATAAAGTATCTGTGTGATCTCAAACGTGCTCATACTCAGTATATCAGAATACCTGTTTGTCCAGTAGAGAGAAATACGTTTGTGAGTATCTCTGTGGACATGGAGGGGGTTGGTGAGATGCCCTATGTACTTTCAGGTCCTGGATAGGGGATTAAGGCTGTGAGTATCTCTGTGGACCTGGAGGGGGTTGGTGAGATGCCCTATGTACTTTCAGGTCCTGGATAGGGGATTAAGGCTGTGAGTATCTCTGTGGACCTGGAGGGGGCTGGTGAGATGCTATATGTACCTTCATGTCGTGAGTATCTCTGTGGACCTGGAGGGGGTTGGTGAGGTGCTATATGTATGTTCATGTCGTGAGTATCTCCGTCGACCTGGAGGGGGTTGGTGAGATGCTATATGTATGTTCATGTCGTGAGTATCTCCGTCGACCTGGAGGGGGTTGGTGAGATGCTATATGTATGTTCATGTCGTGAGTATCTCCGTCGACCTGGAGGGGGTTGGTGAGATGCCCTATGTACTTTCAGGTCCTGGATAGGGGATTAAGGCTGTGAGTATCTCTGTGGACCTGGAGGGGGTTGGTGAGATGCTATATGTACCTTCATGTCGTGAGTATCTCCGTCGACCTGGAGGGGGTTGGTGAGATGCCCTATGTACTTTCAGGTCCTGGATAGGGGATTAAGGCTGTGAGTATCTCTGTGGACCTGGAGGGGGTTGGTGAGATGCTATATGTACCTTCATGTCGTGAGTATCTCTGTGGACCTGGAGGGGGTTGGTGAGATGCTATATGTACCGTCATGTCGTGAGTATCTCTGTCGACCTGCAGGGGGTTGGTGAGATGCTATACGTACCTTCATGTCGTGAGTATCTCTGTGGACCTGGAGGGGGTTGGTGAGATGCTATATGTACCTCCATGTCGTGAGTATCTCCGTCGACCTGGAGGTGGTATGTGAGATGCTATATGTACCTTCATGTCGTGAGTATCTCCGTCGACCTGGAGGTGGTATGTGAGATGCTATATGTACTTTCATGTCCCGAAGAGGGCAGTAAGGTTGTGAGTCTTTCTGTGGACCTGGAGGAGGTTGGTGAGATGCTATATGTACCTTCATGTCGTGAGTATCTTTGTGGACCTGGAGGAGGTTGGTGAGATGCTATATGTACCTTCATGTCGTGAGTATCTCTGTCGACCTGCAGGGGGTTGGTGAGATGCTATACGTACCTTCATGTCGTGAGTATCTCTGTGGACCTGGAGGGGGTTGGTGAGATGCTATATGTACCGTCATGTCGTGAGTATCTCCGTCGACCTGGAGGGGGTTGGTGAGATGCTATATGTACCTTCATGTCCTGAGTATCTCTGTGGACCTGGAGGGGGTTGGTGAGATGCTATATGTACCTCCATGTCGTGAGTATCTCCGTCGACCTGGAGGTGGTATGTGAGATGCTATATGTACCTTCATGTCGTGAGTATCTCCGTCGACCTGGAGGTGGTATGTGAGATGCTATATGTACCTTCATGTCGTGAGTATCTCCGTCGACCTGGAGGTGGTATGTGAGATGCTATATGTACTTTCATGTCCCGAAGAGGGCAGTAAGGTTGTGAGTCTTTCTGTGGACCTGGAGGAGGTTGGTGAGATGCTATATGTACCTTCATGTCGTGAGTATCTTTGTGGACCTGGAGGAGGTTGGTGAGATGCTATATGTACCTTCATGTCGTGAGTATCTTTGTGGACCTGGAGGAGGTTGGTGAGATGCTATATGTACCTTCATGTCGTGAGTATCTTTGTGGACCTGGAGGGGGTTGGTGAGATGCTATATGTACCTTCATGTCGTGAGTATCTCTGTGGACCTGGAGGGGGTTGGTGAGATGCTATATGTACCTCCATGTCGTGGAGGGTCCGGTCAGGTCATGATCGTCTGTAAGGACCCGCGAGAGGCTTTGCTGGTCCCCTGTATCTCCATGGTCCGGGCGGATGGTGCTTTGGTTCCCTCTGAGAACGAGGGGTTCTCAGGTAGACCACATTTCCAGAGTGTCTCACAGACAGCTTTGTCAGGGTGCAGAGTGCCTCTGAGGCCCCCCCAGAGGGAGGGATGTGGCTTCTTCCTGGTGTGCCCCAGTTTCACTGCACTCGACAGGCCTAAAAAATCTACTCGCCCACTCGCTATGGCGAGTCAGATTGTATCGGGTTGAGGCGAGCGAACTTGACCTGGACAGGAACAGGTTTTCTGTTCATTCAGAAAGTGGAGGAGCAATACAGGCGCCTTTAAATCTTGTGTTTATCTTGACACATTTGTGGTCTGTTCAAGAACAAAGGTCAAACGTCAGTTTATCTTTTCACCAATTGCTGCTTATCTCTCCCTGGTAAGTGGTGTTTTCTTTCTCTCACTTCAGATAGAGGGTTTTTGTAAAGTGAGCTGTCTGATAATAATTGTGAAAGCAGTAGGATGTCAGGTTTTCTTTCTAACACACATTTAAATACCATGGGCCTCATTTATGAGCCCTTGCGTCACTTTTACGCCGCTGGTGAGTCACTTTTTGTGACACACCAGTGGCGTAAAAAATGCACCTTGTTGCGCCATATTTACAAAGTGACGCATCTAGGTAGATGCGTCACTTTGTAAACCCCTGCGCCACATTATACCTGTGCCAGGTATAATGTATGCAAAGGGGGCGTATTGACTCAAGGAAGGGTCGTAAAAGTGACGCAGTGAAATCTATGAGATTTCACTGCGTCACTTTTAGGATACCATTGCGTCAAAATCTTGCGCCTGCCTCACAGCAGGCGTAAGACTGACCCAGGCCCTTTCACATGGGGCTTGCCCCATGTGAAAGGACACATTGCTGGAGTTGCGTCACTTTTGTGACACACTCCAGCAATGCACCACTTTTGCGCCTACAGACACGTCAACAATACTGATGTATCTGTAACTCCTTGCGACATGATGCATCATACATTAAATATGACGCATCATTGGTGTCGCAAGGAGAGCACACTGAGAAGTGACGCATCACTGCTTTCACGCAGCGATGCGTTATTTCTCATAAATGAGGCCCCTTGTAAATAAATAGTACCAGTATTTCAAAATATGTCATAAATTACAAAAGCAAATTTTTTTTGTAATTTAGAAGTGTGATGCTGTCAAAGATTTAAATAAGGGCAAAACAAACCGGAACACTTTACTGGGCGATGCGCAAACGACAAATGTTATTGTTTGTGCACTATATAGTGTCATCAGTGAAATTTTGTGGGTAGTTCAATGGAAAATGTGCTGATTGCAAATGACAGTGTGCTGCCACTTCATACTTTAGCATTGTGTTTATTAAAAGTGATAGTTTTTACACATGATTTGAGGAACATTCCTGCCCGCCCTGTTGACAATGCTGTCAATGAACTAAGAGGCAAGTCGTGGGTCATGTGTATCCTGTGTTTGGCTAGATTTGTATTATATTTGGAGCAAAAGTTTAGTCTATTGAATCAAACAGAAACATGTTTTGTGCTGCATCCATCAAATATATTTGAAGGTGCTATCATATGTGAGAAGGAAGAGAATGTCGTCTCACTGATTTACATTTTTTGTCCAGGATCACATCATTTGAAACCAGTTTACGGGTCAAGAGCATTACAGTTAGGTCGAGTAGATTATTCAAGTCTTTAGATCTGCAGGTCTGGAGACACTTTCATAATTTTTCAAGACACGCTTGACCTGGCTCCACCCTGGAGTTCCCTCTTCCGTGGTTGCGTAAGAACAGCACAAGCTGGTTTGTCGGACCAATGTTATTATGTTCTTGTCGAATCATTCCTCCTGTGTTTATCTTAGTTGATACTTTTTGCTACTGCCTCATTCCTTTTATGTTTTTAAGTTCCTCAGTTAAGACGCCTCTTTGTTTTCTTTCCAGGCACCATCTCCATTATCTGAGCGCCACCATGTCTACCTCAATCAAAACCTTCGTCTTCTTCGACCTGGAGACCACGGGCCTTCCTCAGGACAACCCCAAGGTGACTGAGATCTGCCTGGTGGCGGTCCACCGCTGCTCGGTGGAGAACCCTCCGCGGGATCCGGCCACTGGCGTGCCACAGCTGCCCCGCATCCTGGACAAGCTCTGCCTCTTCATGGACCCCGGGAAGACCGTGACGCCCAAAGCCGCGGAGATCACGGGACTCAACAACATCAACCTGGCCAAGAGCGAGAAGCAGACCTTCGATGCCCGCACGGTGGCCCTGATCCAGGAGTTCCTGCAGCGCCAGGCCCAGCCCGTCTGCCTGGTGGCCCACAACGGCAACGGCTACGACTTCCCGTTGCTCAAGGCCGAGCTGGTGCACCAAGGCCAAGACTTGGTTGGCCAAGTCTACTGCCTGGACACCATGAAGGCTTTGCGAGACTTGGACGACTACGACTGTCCACCAGGGGGCTCCTACACGCTGAGCGCCCTCTACAGGCGCTTCTTCAAGGAGGACCCCAAAGACTCGCACTTTGCGGAAGGGGACGTGCTGGCCATGCTGGTGATCTTCCTCTACAAGGCATCGGAGCTCCTAGAGTGGGCGAGCACCAAATGCGGCACGTGGGCCGCGGTGAAGCCCATGTACAACGTCCAGCTTCAGCAGACCGGCTAAGGCGGACTTCACCCCCAAAAGAACTCGTTGGGCTCCATTCTTTCCACCAACACCTGTTTTATCGACCTTGGTGGGATGACATGCCAGCTCTTCCCTGCTTGGAACCAACATGCTGGTAAACTCAGCCATGGGCAGTCGGGGCGCTGCCCAGAGCCATTTTACCAGCAGTGAATCTTCTTTTTAAATAAATACATTTGTGCCCCTTCCATTGAAACTGTGCAAGACTACCCGCATCAGCGTATCCAACCCCCCCCCAAAAAAATACACGAAAGAGAAATGTAATCCAGAAGACATCTCTGAACAGCGATTGTCGCCCTGTTTAAAATTTTCAAGCGCTCAGTAATGTAGCAGACACCCCAAAATATAAACTGCAAAGGTGGGGGTGTTGGGGGAGGTAGGGATTGCCAGGTTTGTATTGTTGAATCAAACTGGCCTTTTTATTGTGATGTGTTTTAGGTCATTTTTACTTTCTAGAGAGATTTTAATGTAGCTACTTGACTTCGAAGAGGGTAATTTAAGGTGGGAGAAGGTTTGTTTTCGTCATATCCTGGTGCCAAAGGGCAGGTTGGCCAGTCCTGTCCTGTTGGGCCAGGGAGAAGCTGCTGTAATGCGGCGCAGTCTCACGAATAGGAAACGTGGTGAACATCACAGCGCCCTTGCCAGTACCCTGGCGTTGTAAAGTTGATAAATACTACAGCGCCTTGAGCAGCGCCGTCCATTCGTAACAAAACAGCGTATTGCCCTGATCGCAGCCGTCCAGTAATAACAGGGAGGCATATTTACAAGGGCTTTATCTCCGCTTTTTGGGCTTAAAAGCCAAAAAAGCGGAGATAAAACCAGCGCCCTATTTACAAGAGGGTGCTAACATGCATAATCGCATGTTAGCACCCTTTTCCCCAACGCCTCCCTTTGCATCTCCAATGAGATGCAAAGTGGACGTTAATGGGCGTACCCCGGATGGACTACCTTGCAAATATCGCTGATGTTTACATTGCGATATTTACAAGGCAGCCCACAGGATTTTAGCACACATTAGATTTTGGCAAAAACTGCTGTTTTTGCCAAAAATCGATCGTATGCTAAAATTCTGATTTAGCTATCCCTAACATAGGGGGTGGATTATGCTGATACGACCCTGTGGGTCGTACCAGCAAGGTTATCGCCCTTTTGCAGGGAACCCCACTGGAAAACCAGCGATGTTCCTGGCAAAAGGGTGATAACCTCGCTATCTCTGGAATTCTTATCGCCCTGGAGTAGCGCGTTGTTAATAACGCGCTACCAGGGCGATACATTCCAGAGATAGCCTGCGATAATATAATTATCGCTAAGCACGGCCAGCGATGAATATCGCTGGCCATTGTTAATATGCCCCAGGAGTTGTAGAGCTGATAAACAGCACAGCGTCCACATGGCACCGATAAGATCACAGGAGCTAACAGGATAGGACGTGGCTCATGGGTCTGTAAACCTTTTCCGACGTCACCGTTTACATGTGTGTAATGCTGCTGCATCTGTAGTATGTGTTGAATTAAGCAGTTCTCAGAGTATTGTATTATGTGTTTAATTAATCCATTTTTTTGTGCATTGTATTATGTGCTAACGAAGCAGTTATTTGGGTATTGTAGTATGTGTTAATTAATCAGTTCTTTGTGTATATCCAAGATGGCCGCCATTCATGGGCCCATTGTGCACTGAGTATTCTGTATTCATTGGCGACCAGAATGTGCTGTTTATAAACATTCATTCAATAAAGCCCAGATGTAATAAACTACGTTCTCGTGTCTTCGTTTCATCTCGTGCTGTGTGACTGACAGGTGTCTGCGCAGTCCGCCAGGGGGCCCCATCACTCTGCTTTTGGTGGTCCAGGGGTGCTTTTCCACCGGTTCAAAGGCTCTCTTTGCAGGTCGGCCTGCTATTGCCTTTGGACTTGCCATGGGTTGTTTGAACGGGTCCGTGTCCACACCCCAAGAGAGATAACTCAGTTACTCACCGCTAGCCTTCATTCCTCTGAGTCAAGGTTTCCTCGTCCCAGCCCTCTCCAGTGAACATACACCCAGGCTGTTTGAAAATAAGCCCCGCCCCCTGATATACCTCCGTAAAAAAACTTGTTGTCGAGAGATTTTCATTTTTGAATTGTGTTTTTGGATCATTTGAGAAACAATTTAGCTTGTGTAGACATTGCTGATCCGAGCCAAATTTTTCTGGACGACGTTTTTCAAAATGGCGGATGTGTCGCAGTGATGATGTAATATTTCAGGAACCATGCGACCTTTATACTTAATTTTGGTGTCAAAACATAGGTTTGGGGGGTCCAGTAGTCTTATAGAGACAAAAAATAACTCCTCAGAACAACCCTTTCTCCATTTTCCAAAATGGTGGCTAAAATAGAGGAAGATGAGAAATATATTAAAATGAAACAAATAATAATGTTTTTTAAACCTCTTATATATACACCAAACAATTTTTATGATCTGAATATGGAAAACATGTTCATCACTCCAGTTTTAGACACATTTTCACAGTTCACTTTATTTATTTTTTCGGCAATTGCTTGTGGTACATTTGCAGAAAGTTGAACATTTTAGAGGTGCATCTCGACAGGGACTTCTTTTTGTAGCACAGGCTTTGCAAGTACATGTACTGTGGGTCGATGTTTTCCAAATGTTGTAGGTTTTAGCACCCCATCCATTTCTTCCAAACCAGGTTCACACTGATCTTTCTCTACATATGCGTGATCTAAAACATTTGCACATCTTCTGATCAAGTAGAATGCTCTTATCATGTGTCCACGCACGGAATATGATGTCAGTGTAAGGTCCCTGAGCAGAAGTGATCTCTCGAACTCACTGTATCGAAGATCTTCGAATGTGGCCGTCAGAACTCATTTTCCACCTATGGACAAGGTATTTTTCTGTCTTTAGAGTCACAGTTTTGTTTGTCTCAGCAAATCCTTCTAGAAATTTCACAGGTTCGAAAGTCAAATTTCCAAGTTTTGTTCCAATTTTGCTCATAGTGTCATCACCCGTAAGAATATGTGCCTTGAGAAGAACACGGGGTAAGGTTTCTTGTACAGAATATGAAGCAGGATTGTGTCTTTTCTCACCTGTTCCATAATATATCCATCATTCTGACAATCCTTTACTTATGAATATTGCAAGAAATCCAAGCAGGACAATACCAACATCTGCAGTGGCGGCTCCTCCGCTAAGGCGGAGGAGCGTCGCCCCACTGCTTTTAAGCAGTGTAACTGAAGGAAAAATAAAAACAATAACTGAATGTTATTATCATTATATTTGTTCCTTCTTTGCGGGTGGGGCTGCTGTGCTCTCCGAGCAGGACAGGGGAAGAGTGGTTTGCCCACTCCAAGCGTGCATAAATGTTTGTCCGGCTCCCTTGGGCCGGCCAGTCATGCGCACTTTGCATGCTTCCCACCAGGCTGCATTGCAGCCTCGGTGAAGAACATGACAAGGGCCCCAGTCCCCATCTGACCACCGAACCATGATGCTCAGACCAATCACAATGCTGCATTGCAGCGTTGTGACTGGTCAGGGGAGCCCGGGTGTTTGCTGGTTGCTTTCTGATTCCTGTAGCCCGAGTATGTCGCAGAGGAGAGACGTTGAGGCGCGGTGATAAGGTACTTTTTAAAATTGTTTTAACATTCCGTTTTTTCGATCGCATGTATACGTTTATGCTTTACTGGTTTGGTTGCAGCATCTCCATCAAATAATGCGTATGTTGGAACAATGCAAAAAGAACAATTGATGGACAGAATGCAAAACAATGTCAAACATTCACCCCAGTACAGAGATCTGGGCCTAAATCCATCATTTTCTGCTCACCATGCCATTCCAGTTTGAACCCAGCTATATGCAAATCAGTCTGACCCTGTGCCTCATGGGAACAGTCCAGCCCGAACTGCCAGGCCAGGTCCTCTCTGGACTGGAAACAAGCATCCGAAGACCAGTTTCGGGGTTTCACCCCTCGTCAGCAGGATAGCTTGACTCCAGTGGCTTTGAAGAAGATCAGGCAACTGAATGTCCTTGCTTTTTTTCCATTGTATAGAACTTGTAGGACTTGTTGTTACAATGATAAAATATTTGATCCTCTTCACCCATCAAGTTCAATCTTTTGTGAACTTCATTTTGCCGTATTTCTGCAGGATCTCAAACTCTCTTCTGTCCAGCCGCAGTTGATGTTAGCTTTTCTTTCGGATTAGTTTGGCATTTGACACATTTTGTAGTTGGCAAAACTCTGTCAGGAGGTGAAGATCCTATGCTCCCACCTGCTTGGCTCATGGTTATGAATTTGAATCAACGGAAAACCTGAAACAAAAACAATAGTACAATAAATTACCAATATGATGGCTAAACTCATCATTATAGAGCCGCCACATTTGAAAATGCCGGAAGGGTTGCTCTGAAGAGTTTTTTTCTGTCTCTATAAGACTACTTGACCCCAAAACCTACGCTTTGACACCAAAATGAAGTATATAGGTTATTACTGAAATATTACACCATCACAGCAACACTTCCCCCATTTTTAAAATATCGTCCAGAAAAATTTGGCCCGGATCAGCAATGTCTACGCAAGCTAAATTACTTCTCTAGGGATCCGAAAACACAAATTAAAAACTAAAATCTCTGGACAACCTTTTTTTTCACTAAGGTATATCAAGGGGCCAGGACTAAAACATTGTCACACAGTCCTTGCAGTAATGCAATACCCAAGTGATGTATTAAATGCACAATGTAAACATTTCTTAAGGCCCTGTAGACAGAACAGTTGTCCCCAACTCAGAAGAAAAATCCTCCCTATTCTTAACTTGTAGTGAAAAATAAATGTGAGAGGGGAGAGTAGTTGGCAGCAGCACAATATCTTTTAAAGAATCTTCTGGAAGCTGCATACGAGGTAGAGATACTCTTAGCGGGGCATCCTCTGATGTCGGGACAATGGGGCATATTATCAACGATTAGCGATATTTATCACTAACGATGCTTAGCAACAAATTTTTTAACGCTAAGCATCGCCGGAAATTATCGCAGAGATAACTTGCTATTAGCAAGGTTTATCTCAGAAGTGATAAAAATCCTCGCGCTAACTGCCAAATGAGAGATTATCGCTGGAAAACCAACGATAATCTCTCGAAGTTTGGCGTTAGCTTGATGATAGGGGCTCACAAACTTAGCCATGATATCCACCTTCCATAGGATATCATGGCTAAGTCAGGAAAATACCAGGTGTAAAAAAAGCAGCGCTAACCGCGGTTAGCGCTGCTTTTTTTATCTCTAACAGGGTTAGCGAAATCCTTGATAATAGGAGAAATGTCGCTTAACAACATTTCTCCTATTATTTTTCTCTGGAGCGCTCCCTTTGCATCTCATTAGAGATGCGAGGGGAAGCGTAGAGAGAAAGGGTGCTAACGTGCGAATTTGCGTGTTAGCACCCTGTTGCTGATAGGGAGATAATTTTATCTTCGCTTTCTTGGCTTTTAAAGCCAAAAAAGCGGAGATAAATCCTTTGATAATATGCCCCAATGTTTCCTGCAGAGGTTTCTGTTCCTGCCGGGCTGGGGCCGGGCCAGCTGCACAGTCACACACGAGTACACAACAAATCTGCAATAGCGACAGTGATACACGAATAAGAATCCCTCTATCGCACCCATCCCAAAAACGGTCTGGCGCGCTGTAAGTGGCACGTTCATACATACAGATGTGGGGATTGGGAGGTGCCCTTTAACTGGCTGCAAAGTTCTTCCGAGGGAAAATGTCTGTTTTAGTTTGTTCACAAGATTGCTCAGCGAGTTGAACAACCAGATCTAGGCCGAGCAGCATGTTCCCTTCTGTCCCTCCAAGCCTTTAGTCCTAGCTCACCCCACTCAACCTCGAGCTCTTCTGATGTTCACCCACCTCCCATCCTTCGGATCTGCTGGGCTTTCTCCCCAGCAACACCGCAACACAACAGCGTAAAGCAGGTGGTAGATAGTACTTACTAACAGGGCCACTGGAATTATGCGCAGGGCAGGGCCACTTCATGCAGCAGGGCTGAGTAAATCATGTGGGAAGAAAAGGCAAATTATGCTGCGTAATTAGGCACATTTGTGATAATATTACTTAATAGAACCGGTTTAACATCCGATCATAGCAATAAGCAGAGAATGGTGACCAGTCCACCATTGCGTAGGGCCTTCCACTCACTGACAACACGGTGTAAGTACTTTTGGACCGTTTGTGATAGAAACACTTTTTTGTTGTTAAAATCTACAGATTATGCAGCAAATGTTGGATTATGTGGCAAATGCGGCAAATCTATAATTATACGAGAAATGCAGCAGCCGCACAATCGCATAGTTCAGGGGCGGCTCTAGACTCATGGTGGCCCTGGGCAGGGAGCGTAGGTCAGGGGGCCCTGAAGGAAAGGGGTCGGGCGGGGCAGAGCACGGTGGCCAGTGAAGAGGGGGAGGTCAGGGTGTTTGGAAGTGGAACAGAGCCGGAGGCCGCCAAATCCCTGCCAGGGGTCGCCACACAAATCTGTATCCATCCTCAGAGGATTATTATATTAAGGATATATATTGGCGTGGCGGCCCCTGGGGTTTGGGGGCCCTGTGCAGGTGCATACCCTGCACATGCCTAAGTCCGCCCCTGCATAGTTCCAGTGGTCCTGCTTGTTAGCCGCATCACAGGAAGGCTGCCCAGCCGTGTCTCTGGGCCCTGGGGTGTGCAGTCTTCTGTTCTGTGGGTGAAAGGCTGCGAGTGAAAGACAGTACAGGCAGGGAGGGGTGACTCACACATTGGCAAACACAATTGCACTGATCAAGGCAGGGTGCAGGTAGAGTAGATGTGTCCAGAGGGTCTGAGCTTGAGGGGGTCTGCGCCGAGCATGTGACCACCAAGAGAACTATTCGAGTGGGACTCGAGGCCACGAGGTCAGGCAGTGTGGGCTCACTCGTCTCTAGCCCCACCGCTCCCCTGTGTGCAAAGCCGTCACTGGCAACACGCACGGGGAGAGAGAGAGGCAGCCAGGACAGAAATGGCCAATCACTGCGCGTCTTCACAATAAAGCCATACAGTGATTGGTCATGCTCCGCGGACAGGCGTCTCCCACCCCCGCGCAGCCTCACGTGCAGACCGCTGCACCAGAGGCCTCGCAACCGCGTCCCTTGAGCCAATCCAGACGCTGCTCTCATGCTGCCATGTTACCAACACAGCATGAGAGCAGTGTCTGGATAGGCTTGGGCAGGCAAACTCACTGCTCGTTAGGGGACAAAAGGGTTGCAGCTGTGATGCCCCGCCCCCTGCTCACTAACTGCACATGTAGAGACTCCTAGAGAGAGGCCTCTCGTGTGCATGTCGGTCTGTCCAGAGAAAGGCAGCCGTCCAACCCATCTTGCACACTTTGGGCCCAGGTGCGCTGAGCGTGGTGTGTGCCGCTGCTGGCAATATTGTTTAAGTGCATCCCCCCCTCAGACTCGCATCTACATACACTGGGGGGCCGATTTCCTGAACTAACTTAAGACAAAATCCTAAACTTAAGACAGACTTAAGACAAAATCCTAACTTCTGTGAATACCAAAAGTAGTAAGTTTAGGATTTTGTCTTAAGTTAGTTCTGTGAATCGGGCGCTGGCTTCCTGGCCACTAGTGGCGTCACTAGGGGGGTGCGGGGGGGTGTGGACCGCACCGGGTGTCACCAATCTGGTTACGCTGGCTGGCTCGCTCTGCACTGCACAGTGCAGCCTCACTCAGCCTCATCTCAGCTCTGCTGCCCGACACTCAGTGCTGCTTTTATTTATTGTGCAAGCCGCAAGCGCACGGAAGAGACTAGAGTCACTTTATCTCAACATTGGCAGCTGTTTTTAGTTCAGCTCGTCTGACCAGCCCTCATCCTACATCAACACTTCCACGGCGGCAGCTCCCGTAACCTGGTAAAGACTGACTCGACTCTTCCAGAACTAGTCCGAGTTATTCGGCCCTTCTTGCCTCACTGCACACCGCCTCATCTGCCTACGTGCTGTAAAGCCACAGCCTTGGATACAGCACTTCATAAAAACAAAGTACATTACATTAAAACCCACAGTGATGCAATCTGCAAAGCATGAACTTTTAGCTCAGTTCATCAGCGTGCAGCTGACATCTGTGAGGCTAGCTCAGTGGGTTAGGCGCTGGTAGCAGAGGTCTATCACTTAACTTTCCATTCTTGTTTTGAGTTTGAATTGGAAAACGGCAATACAATTTGTGTGTTTGCATGTGTCTGCTTTAAAAATGGTACTATTAATTACGTTTTGTCACCTGTAAAACCAATATAGAATATAAGTAAACCTTTTGGTTTTCCCAGGCTATGCCTCCAGGCACAAGGCTGCATTCATCCTTTCCATTGTTTGTTACCTCATTAAGAATGCGGAAGTCGTCTGCTGTGAGTGTGTTTATGTCGGTCTTTGTTGCTCGTGGGACATGAGGCGTACAGGCTCTGGTGCACATCCCTCGTTTATGAGCGGCTGATGGAAGGAGGCTCAGAGCACATGCAGACATGAAAGAAAACATGGCTGTTTACTGCAGCGAGGCCCAGCCTGAGAGGTGAAAACATGAGATGTGTCTTCATTGTAGCGCAAGGGTGCTTGTTTTGGAATGGAAATGGTGGCTAGTAAATGACCTGTCCATATTTCTTCTGGCCAGTAAAACAATCAAACCTCTCTGATTTTAAATAAATGAGCACAGCGCATGTTTGTGTTGCACAAATGTAGAAACAAGGTTTATTTATTTATTTCTCCTTTTCTTTAAGTTCATAATTCTTCTCATTTAAAACGAGTGAGACACATTAGGCTGTTTAAAAACAACTGCTTAACAATACAGCAGCTTTTTCCTGTAACTGTGCCTGGCCTCTAGGGTGTGGGGACAGAGGCCACACTGGCATCTTGGTACACTCTTTACCCATGACCACCCAACCTGGCCTCAGTGTGTATTCTTGCCACACGGTGGCTGTAGGAAACTGCCTTTGTGTACAGTGTGCTAAAGTGAAGTACACTATGTTGAGAGTGCGAGAGATCCCACGCTGGTGCGCACTTGCAGGCTGCACCTGCTTACGAATTAAAATACTGCAGCCAGTCAGTGCAGTGAGTGCAGCACGTCGCCACACACGCACGCTCCACCTATAGTGGTGATGTGATGTGATGATGGTGATGATGGTGGTACGATGCGGAAGCGCGGCGAGGGCGTACCCAATTTGTGGGTCCCAGGGCTGTCAATCTTTAGCGCTACCAATGACGGCCCTGGGACAGCCCCCGCGCCTCGCTGTGCTCTTCTGACACGTCGCGGCGGTCGCGCGCCAGCACCACCTCTGAGGGAGGAGACTCGGCAGCGCAGGGGAGTGCATGCGACGGTGCGCTGCTAGAATAAGAATTAATGGTTGTCACCTTCCTTCTTTGATATCGTGAGCACCGTCCGTCGTCTCCCCTTCAAATTTGGGACTGACTTGGGTCCGGAGGCCGAGGTGAGAGAGAAATATCATTTACAAATATGAATGAAGTTACTTAGAAATGTGGCAGTGCAGTGGCACACAATCAGATCGCAATCGCATTACTCCCAGACAGTCCCTGTTAGACTTGGGCCTTAGGGCAGGTTCACCCCTAATCTTTTTGCCTTTATTTGTGACCCTGTGTAGTGATTTTTGGGTCTTGGCGCACTTTTTCCCTGTGTCCCAGAGTGAAAGTGCGTGCGTGTAGTATGGCTGGCCTGCTCTCCCATAGGAATGCATGGGGAATGTGTGTGCCCTGGTAGTTCCTGATGTGTGGGGAGTGCAGGCTCGAGTTTAGTATGTATGAACTCGTGAGAATGAATGCTGCGCAATGCTCTGTGCGGCTTGTATGTGTCTAGAAGGGAAGTGCTACTTCTGGACATTGATGTATGTGTGCAGTGAGGATAGTGGAGCGTGATTGGCTGGAGCTGGCTGGCATGCCAGGCTCCAGGAAGTCTGGATGGGTCTGCCCGGTGGTGAGTGTGAGATCAGCATGAGTGATGTGTGGGAGGAGTAGATCTGTGTCCTGGATGGGCTGGGTTTTTCCCCACACAATGCTGGCTCCGCCCCCCTGTGGTTTGTCTAACGACCCTAGCCTCCCCAGTGAATGAAAGGGGTGGTTGGGCCATCAAGGGTACTCCCAAGCCAGCTGCAACTGGTTTCCCCCCACCCTGCACCTCCTAACAAAGGAATTCTCTGTATAAATATGGGGCTGTGTCCCCACAGAGGTTGTTCTACTTGTGGATCCTTGCCAGAGGGGGCTGTTGCTGCTGCTGGGGCCAGGAGGACCGCCACTTGGACTGTCTCCCTGCCTGGAGACCCAGTGTGCTGGCTCTGGCCCTGCCCTGCCCCTTTGCCTGCCTCCAGTCCCTGCTGGAGCTTTTGCTTTGACTTAGAGTGCCTGGAGGCGCTCTTATTTGATTTATAGCGCTAGGCGCGCTTTCCTGGTGCCCCAGCGCTCAATAGCGCTTTGCTGATATTTCTAGCGCTAGGAGCGCTTTTCTTTAGCCCCTAAGCGCTGGGTGCGCTTTATTTCTATTATAGCGCTGTGGAGCGCTTTTGCCGCTTTTTGGCATTAGCGAGTGCCACCTCGCTTTACTTTTTATTTTGAGCGCCGGTGCCCACCCGGCATTGCCCCGTTATTGGATTTTGTAAATACCTCGAGGGAGCCCACTCCTCGGGTACTGGGAGCCCGCCTGCCTACCTGGAACGGGCCGCCGCGCTGCCCGCGACGACCCGGAAGTGCTGGAACCGTCAGCCAATCGCTGCGCGGCCCGGGAGAGGCGATCCGGAAGTCCCGCCCTCGGAGCCGAGCAGCGAGGAAGGAAGCAGCCGGCTCTGTCCTCGAGGCTCTCAGAGTGAAAGGGAGCCCCGCGCTGACCAGAAGAGGAGACGCATCCGGCCCCAGAGACCTGGTGAGTGAGAGGCGTCTGCATTGTGTGCAGAGCGGCCCCGGTTGGCAGCGGGCCGCTCCGCAGGATAGAGCGGGCATTATTGGATTCTGAGTCCCCCGTGAGGGACTCCAACGAGAGGGGCCATTCTTTGTTCTTTGAGCCCGAGGGGCTCCAGCCACAGTCTTTAACGGACCCGAGGCTCCTGGGGGCAAATTGTATATTTCGAGCCCTGAGGCTCGCGCCCACAGTGAATTTACGAGCCTGCAAGGCTCGAGGGGGGCAGTCCTTTGCTCTATTGCCCCGAGAGGCTCAGTGTCCCATTTTTGTTTTGCGAGCTCAGAGAAGCTCGAGGGGGCAGTTGATTTATTTAGAGCCAGAAAGGCTCACAGCGCCCACATTTGTTCTAGAGCCCCAGAGAGGCTCTTGGGTGCCACCTGTGTTCTTGAGCCCACGAGGCTCCAACGTGTGCCCAACTGTGATTTACAACTGTCCAGCACTTAGTGGACAGTTGCTACGTTTAGGCTGTTGTTCTGTGCTGCCTGCGCAGCCTCCCCTGACATTGAGACTCAGGGCATTCCAGCCCTTTCGAGGCCAGTTGGCCTGGGGGACAATTCTGGTGTTGTGCCATGTGCACCCTGCGCAATTTATGATTTACTGCTAATTAGATTCCTGCGCAAATGTTCTACCTGCACCTCTGAATGTGTTTTAATGTTTCATGTGCAATTGTTTGTTTTATCGCCTTGCTAAAAGTGACCTGCTTAGGTGATTCTTTGTTCTTTTATTCCCCTTTGCTAAATGTGACCTGCTTAGAGGAATGTTGATGTTTTATTGCCTTTGCTAAAAGTTACTTGCCTAGGTGATTATTTTAGGTTTCCTTCCCTTTGCTAAAAGTGACCTGCTTAGAGGATAGGTTTTCCTTCCATAGGTCCTGATGATAAGGTCCTAGTTCCCTGCGTGATTTCCCTACAGTGTTTAGGGTGGCGTAGGAGGTATTTTCCCTCAACCAGTAGTTACTGGTTGTATGCTATATTCACTTTTTCTGTGTTACAGTCATTATATGTTGATGTGCTAAAGTGTTATACCTACAAGTATTATTTCTAACAAGTGCATACCCCTGACAGTGGTCCAGGTGGCCCTGTCCTGTACATAATCCCTTGTAAATCTTGCCCGTGCCTGTTGGCACATTGTAAAGTGTGTGTGTTATCTAATGTGTTTTTATTATTATAATACAAAGGCTATTTTTGATATAACCTTGTGTGGAGTTTCCTTTGTGGTGGGCCTTTGGTTGTTGTCGCTGGGGTGCGCGCGCAAACGCTTTACACATCGCCTCTGAGATTAGCCTTGCTGCTCGCGCCACGTTACCTAGAGGGTGAGCGGGGGTTATCTTGGTGTGTGACTCCCTGGCCCTGACTTAGAAATGGTGATCCCTGACTGACCTTGGCGCAAGCCTTGGCCAGCCAGAGGTCCTGTTTCTAACATTGGTGGCTAGCGGTGCGGATTGGACTTGCGTTTGCGCTGTACCACAGTGGCGACAGGCCACACTTCAAAACTCTGCAATTTTAGATAACCACATTTTGGGGATTATTGTTTTTTAGGGAAGATAAGTATTACTTCTCCTGAAAGGTGTCATTTTGTAATTTTGTCCAGTACCTTGTTCCCCGCCCTGCTCCCAGAGTTTGGTACCTGTGTCGCTAGTGGTCAGGTTGAGATAATCAGGGGTGGTAGAAACTGCCTTACCAGTCCGAGGGGAGGGTTGTGTGTGAATGAGTGTGTGTTACGCTGGACAGTGGAGTGCAAGTTCTGAGATAGGAATCTTGCTGAATTGTGTAATTGTGTACTCCTGTGTAAGCTCAGACCCCCAGCTTCCCTGTGTCAAACTCTTCTTGAGAACGTCCGCCAAAATGGAGCCTGTTTTTGATCTCTGTTGTCTTTTTAGGTACAGTAGGTCAGAGCTGGTCAGATTCTGTGAAGAGGGAGGCATGGAGGTGAGTGAGTCGGATACTCAGTCCCAGCTTAGGGACAGCCTGATCCAATGGCAAAAGGGTCAGTGGGATCTTGAGTACAGTGAGAGAGAGAGGGCCCGGGCCGCACGTCATGAGGATGGTGAGTCTGTGGAGAGCCCTGAAGAATGTGAGTGGTATGATGATGACAGTGGATGGATGTCAGCAGATGGTGAGGACCCCATAGGTAGGGAGTCCCTTGCTGAGTCCAGTGTCAGTACCAGCGCCCCATCCCTTTCCCTGTCCCCAGAGGAGTGGTTGGATAGGAAGGAAGAGAGGGCCTTGTTCAGGGAGAGTAGGTTCTCCCCTGAGCATAATTGTAATTGTCTGGATTCCCCATGGAGGGTGGAGTCCAGTGGTGGCAGCTTTTTAAATATTAGTGTGGACAGTCCCACTCCCAGTTCCCCGAGTATGGTTCCTGTTTCCCCAGAGGAGGAGAATAGGTTGAGGTTTAGGAACCTTAGGAAACCGTCTCATCAGTCTTGGGTAGACTTTGAGGATGACTGTTGTGGAGCCCTGTGTGATTGGGTACGGGAGCCCACGAAATGTGATTGGGACATCTTGTTCGATATGTTTCTCAGAGAGCAGTTGCTCAGTGTTGTTTATCTAGGGTTGCGCCAGCACCTGTTAGGGTGTGGATTGTCTGAGCCATATGAACTGGCAGAGGAAGCAGACCGTTGGGAAAGTGCGAGAGGTTCTTTTGAGTCACTAGTGAGTGATTCCAACAATAGTGGGTCAGGTGTCTTCCAGCCCAGTGTGGTGGAGGAGGGTGAGAGTAGCCCAGCTAGGTCCTTGGTTAGTGAGAAGGGTGTAGGGGCTGACTGCCTGTCTCAGTGGAGCGGGAGTGAGTGTGTGACCGAGAGTCCCCAGACGCCCGAAGCCCTGTCACAGAGCCTGGATGGTTTCTTTAGGGAACACCAGGAAAGGAACCTAGACTTGCCTGTTAGTTCACTTGAGGGAGATCTCCTAGTGTGTAGAGAACCTGGAGCATCTGTAAGCGGAGCTTCCACGGTTCTAGAGTCTGGCAGTACCGCTCCAGGAGGGAGAGTACAGAAGTCCAGTGAAATGAGTGATTGGGGGATCGGATGTGAGTCCCCAGAAGTCCTGGAGTGCCAGGCATTGGTTCCACCGAAGGTTTTAGACCAGAGGTTGGATGGCCAGGTTCAGGATCAGCCTGACCTGAAGGGTGGGACTACTGTAATCAGTGTCCTGACCAGTTCTTTCTCCAGAAGTACCGCCCCGGTTGGGAGGGAGCAGGACTCTGGAAGGGGGTGCAGAGGGTGGGAAAGCCCACCTCTGACCCCGGTACCACCTGAGGGGTTAAACCCTAGGTTGGGAGAATGTTGTTTAGAGGGGACCCCTCGCAGGAGGAGGAGGAACCCTAGGAGAAGAGGTAAGGGGAGGAGAGCCTTCCCTGAGACTCCTGGTCCACCTAAGGTTGTAGACCCTAGGCTGGAGAACCAGTGGAAGTCTAGCCCTGTCTTGCAGACAGGAAGAGTGGAGCATGGCTATTATGTGCCAGGGGTTACTACCCCCCACTTTGTGAGTAGGCAGGATCCAGTGGTACCTGGATGGCCTAGGGCCTGGTCCTGGCCGAGGGCAGCTGGAGAGTATCAGTGGGGTACCCCAGTTAGTCCCTACAGTAGTTTTAGAAGGAACCCTAGGGGTTCACCGTGGCGTAAAACAGGAGGGTGTCCCTGCAGTTGTGGGCCCGCGTCCTTGTTTTATCGCCCCAAGCAGGGAAGCCCATCACGGTGGTGATCGGTCTGCCCTGCGTTTTGGCTGGAAGGGGGTCGTGTTAGACTTGGGCCTTAGGGCAGGTTCACCCCTAATCTTTTTGCCTTTATTTGTGACCCTGTGTAGTGATTTTTGGGTCTTGGCGCACTTTTTCCCTGTGTCCCAGAGTGAAAGTGCGTGCGTGTAGTATGGCTGGCCTGCTCTCCCATAGGAATGCATGGGGAATGTGTGTGCCCTGGTAGTTCCTGATGTGTGGGGAGTGCAGGCTCGAGTTTAGTATGTATGAACTCGTGAGAATGAATGCTGCGCAATGCTCTGTGCGGCTTGTATGTGTCTAGAAGGGAAGTGCTACTTCTGGACATTGATGTATGTGTGCAGTGAGGATAGTGGAGCGTGATTGGCTGGAGCTGGCTGGCATGCCAGGCTCCAGGAAGTCTGGATGGGTCTGCCCGGTGGTGAGTGTGAGATCAGCATGAGTGATGTGTGGGAGGAGTAGATCTGTGTCCTGGATGGGCTGGGTTTTTCCCCACACAATGCTGGCTCCGCCCCCCTGTGGTTTGTCTAACGACCCTAGCCTCCCCAGTGAATGAAAGGGGTGGTTGGGCCATCAAGGGTACTCCCAAGCCAGCTGCAACTGGTTTCCCCCCACCCTGCACCTCCTAACAAAGGAATTCTCTGTATAAATATGGGGCTGTGTCCCCACAGAGGTTGTTCTACTTGTGGATCCTTGCCAGAGGGGGCTGTTGCTGCTGCTGGGGCCAGGAGGACCGCCACTTGGACTGTCTCCCTGCCTGGAGACCCAGTGTGCTGGCTCTGGCCCTGCCCTGCCCCTTTGCCTGCCTCCAGTCCCTGCTGGAGCTTTTGCTTTGACTTAGAGTGCCTGGAGGCGCTCTTATTTGATTTATAGCGCTAGGCGCGCTTTCCTGGTGCCCCAGCGCTCAATAGCGCTTTGCTGATATTTCTAGCGCTAGGAGCGCTTTTCTTTAGCCCCTAAGCGCTGGGTGCGCTTTATTTCTATTATAGCGCTGTGGAGCGCTTTTGCCGCTTTTTGGCATTAGCGAGTGCCACCTCGCTTTACTTTTTATTTTGAGCGCCGGTGCCCACCCGGCATTGCCCCGTTATTGGATTTTGTAAATACCTCGAGGGAGCCCACTCCTCGGGTACTGGGAGCCCGCCTGCCTACCTGGAACGGGCCGCCGCGCTGCCCGCGACGACCCGGAAGTGCTGGAACCGTCAGCCAATCGCTGCGCGGCCCGGGAGAGGCGATCCGGAAGTCCCGCCCCCGGAGCCGAGCAGCGAGGAAGGAAGCAGCCGGCTCTGTCCTCGAGGCTCCCAGAGTGAAAGGGAGCCCCGCGCTGACCAGAAGAGGAGACGCATCCGGCCCCAGAGACCTGGTGAGTGAGAGGCGTCTGCATTGTGTGCAGAGCGGCCCCGGTTGGCAGCGGGCCGCTCCGCAGGATAGAGCGGGCATTATTGGATTCTGAGTCCCCCGTGAGGGACTCCAACGAGAGGGGCCATTCTTTGTTCTTTGAGCCCGAGGGGCTCCAGCCACAGTCTTTAACGGACCCGAGGCTCCTGGGGGCAAATTGTATATTTCGAGCCCTGAGGCTCGCGCCCACAGTGAATTTACGAGCCTGCAAGGCTCGAGGGGGGCAGTCCTTTGCTCTATTGCCCCGAGAGGCTCAGTGTCCCATTTTTGTTTTGCGAGCTCAGAGAAGCTCGAGGGGGCAGTTGATTTATTTAGAGCCAGAAAGGCTCACAGCGCCCACATTTGTTCTAGAGCCCCAGAGAGGCTCTTGGGTGCCACCTGTGTTCTTGAGCCCACGAGGCTCCAACGTGTGCCCAACTGTGATTTACAACTGTCCAGCACTTAGTGGACAGTTGCTACGTTTAGGCTGTTGTTCTGTGCTGCCTGCGCAGCCTCCCCTGACATTGAGACTCAGGGCATTCCAGCCCTTTCGAGGCCAGTTGGCCTGGGGGACAATTCTGGTGTTGTGCCATGTGCACCCTGCGCAATTTATGATTTACTGCTAATTAGATTCCTGCGCAAATGTTCTACCTGCACCTCTGAATGTGTTTTAATGTTTCATGTGCAATTGTTTGTTTTATCGCCTTGCTAAAAGTGACCTGCTTAGGTGATTCTTTGTTCTTTTATTCCCCTTTGCTAAATGTGACCTGCTTAGAGGAATGTTGATGTTTTATTGCCTTTGCTAAAAGTTACTTGCCTAGGTGATTATTTTAGGTTTCCTTCCCTTTGCTAAAAGTGACCTGCTTAGAGGATAGGTTTTCCTTCCATAGGTCCTGATGATAAGGTCCTAGTTCCCTGCGTGATTTCCCTACAGTGTTTAGGGTGGCGTAGGAGGTATTTTCCCTCAACCAGTAGTTACTGGTTGTATGCTATATTCACTTTTTCTGTGTTACAGTCATTATATGTTGATGTGCTAAAGTGTTATACCTACAAGTATTATTTCTAACAAGTGCATACCCCTGACAGTGGTCCAGGTGGCCCTGTCCTGTACATAATCCCTTGTAAATCTTGCCCGTGCCTGTTGGCACATTGTAAAGTGTGTGTGTTATCTAATGTGTTTTTATTATTATAATACAAAGGCTATTTTTGATATAACCTTGTGTGGAGTTTCCTTTGTGGTGGGCCTTTGGTTGTTGTCGCTGGGGTGCGCGCGCAAACGCTTTACACATCGCCTCTGAGATTAGCCTTGCTGCTCGCGCCACGTTACCTAGAGGGTGAGCGGGGGTTATCTTGGTGTGTGACTCCCTGGCCCTGACTTAGAAATGGTGATCCCTGACTGACCTTGGCGCAAGCCTTGGCCAGCCAGAGGTCCTGTTTCTAACAGTCCCCACCAAGGCCGGCCCAAGAAGACAGTCACAGTGTGGCTGGGGGGCACGCACCCTAAGCTTCACCTATCACTGTAGTAAGTTTAAGCTTTTTTTAATTCCCAAAATAGCCCTGGTACCATATCACACCAGTGCCCCGGGGCACAACGGGTGTTAGAGCTCCCAGCAGCATTGCGTATGATAGGCACCGGTGCGTAATCATGATTGCTGTAGTGCACCTGTTGTGCCTCTTAGATCACTTCAGCAAGCAAAACCCCCCACCATACGCTGTTCTTCGCCATGCTATCCCACGACAAAACGTTGGTGCCGCCTATGAAAAAAGTAGTCCAACTCACATCATATCCAGGATGGTAACAGGCCTCTGCCTTCCAGAGATGCAGTTAGTTACAGACTCACCGATTCGGCAAGGCAATCCTGTCCTGGAACGTCCACTGCCACCTCTCTGGGTAGATTTACTTCCACAGAGTAGTACACCATCCGGTGTAATACTATGTGTGAGTAAACTGATTTGCACGGGTGAATTCACATTTTAAGACTCTCAAAAGTGAATCTGAACCTATGATACGTTGAACTTATAATCAAGGAATGAATCCATTTTGGCTTCATTTTTGTCTCAAGCAGGATGGGCAATGTAACAAATATATTTCGCTCCAGCCCTTACAGCATTAACAGTTTTGCAAAGGGGGAAATGAAGGAAACTAATTTTTTTATTACAAAATAAATAGAATGCATATTTTCCTTTCAATTAATTTCTTTCTGCAGAAGAGATAAAGGAAAAAATCATGCTTTATTAAAAAGGTATGTTAAAAATGAGCTGCCCAATAGATTTCGCGGTTTATTTTGCTGCTTAAATTTAAAAAAGTGAATTAATTAAAATCGTATAAAACAGATTTTTCCTTCATTTTAGAGCATTCTGTCATATTAGAAAGTGTATAACATTGTGTTCGCTTAATTTCATAATATACAAACAAGTAACGGACAATACATTTTCTCCTGGTGTAAATCCTACTTGCTCTATTTCCTAATTTGCAAAAATACCTAAATTTGTGCTCAATACATTTTCTCCACTTTGAGCTCCACTGTGACGCTTAACGTAATTTGGAAATGTTTAGGAGCATTAACTTTGGACTGAATAGGGTTAGGAAAGAGAAAAAATTGATTTCTCCAAAAAGTGTTGCACTGTTGGTCGAAATAACTAAGTCGTAGTTGGGTGGGCTTATCAGTGTGTGATGTGCTTGAAGAGATGCTTTAGAATATACAAACCATTGGAATTATAAAGTCTGTCTTTCTATAAGGTAAAGTGAACCTCAAAATGGGAAGTTTGGGAAAAGAAATTGACAACCACAGTTTGGGGCCTGCCAATAATACTTCATTTTCCCTTATAAATGACAGGGCATTTCATGCTAATATTTAAGCATCCTCTTGAGTGACGATTTTTTCTCATTTATATTAGTCCTTATATTCCCCATCTGTGTCCACTGGCGGACTCAGAGCGGAGTAGCTCCATGCGGTAAGTCGTGAGGGGGTGACACCATGAGTTACCCGCACCGGGTGACACCAACCCTAGTGACGCCACTGCGTGTAATGAGTGTACTCTGAGCTCCCTCCAGTGACTGAGCCCTCGGTGTAATGAGTGTAGTCTGAGCTCCCTCCAGTGACCGGGCCCTTGGTGTAATGAGTGTAGGTCTGTCCTCCCTCCAGTGACTGGGCCCTCGGTGTAATGAGTGTAGGTCTGTCCTCCCTCCAGTGACTGAGCCCTAGGTGTAATGAGTGTAGTCTGAGCTCCCTGCAGTGACTGGGCCCTCGGTGTAATGAGTGTAGTCTGAGCTCCCTCCAGTGACTGGTCCCTCGGTGTAATGAGTGTAGTCTGAGCTCCCTCCAGTGACCGGGCCCTTGGTGTAATGAGTGTAGGTCTGTCCTCCCTCCAGTGACTGAGCCCTAGGTGTAATGAGTGTAGTCTGAGCTCCCTCCAGTGACCGGGCCCTTGGTGTAATGAGTGTAGGTCTGTCCTCCCTCCAGTGACCGGGCCCTTGGTGTAATGAGTGTAGGTCTGTCCTCCCTCCAGTGACTGGGCCCTTGGTGTAATGAGTGTAGTCTTAGCTCCCTCCAGTGACTGGGCCCTCGGTGTAATGAGTGTAGTCTGAGCTCCCTCCAGTGACTGAGCCCTCGGTGTAATGAGTGTGCTCTGAGCTCCCTCCAGTGACTGAGCCCTCGGTGTAATGAGTGTAGTCTGAGCTCCCTCCAGTGACCGGGCCCTCGGTGTAATGAGTGTAGTCTGAGCTTCCTCCAGTGACCGGGCCCTCAGTGTAATGAGTGTAGTCTGAGCTCCCTCCAGTGACTGGGCCCTCGGTGTAATGAGTGTAGGTCTGAGCTCCCTCCAGTGACTGGGCCCTCGGTGTAATGAGTGTAGTCTGAGCTCCCTCCAGTGACTGGGCCCTCAGTGTAATGAGTGTAGTCTGAGCTCCGTCCAGTGACTGGGCCCTCGGTGTAATGAGTGTAGTCTGAGCTCCCTCCAGTGACCGGGCCCTCGGTGTAATGAGTGTAGTCTGAGCTCCCTCCAGTGACCGGGCCCTTGGTGTAATGAGTGTAGGTCTGTCCTCCCTCCAGTGACTGAGCCCTAGGTGTAATGAGTGTAGTCTTAGCTCCCTCCAGTGACCGGGCCCTTGGTGTAATGAGTGTAGGTCTGTCCTCCCTCCAGTGACCGGGCCCTTGGTGTAATGAGTGTAGGTCTGTCCTCCCTCCAGTGACTGGGCCCTTGGTGTAATGAGTGTAGTCTTAGCTCCCTCCAGTGACTGGGCCCTCGGTGTAATGAGTGTAGTCTGAGCTCCCTCCAGTGACTGAGCCCTCGGTGTAATGAGTGTGCTCTGAGCTCCCTCCAGTGACTGAGCCCTCGGTGTAATGAGTGTAGTCTGAGCTCCCTCCAGTGACCGGGCCCTCGGTGTAATGAGTGTAGTCTGAGCTCCCTCCTGTGACTGGGCCCTCGGTGTAATGAGTGTAGTTCTGAGCTCCCTCCTGTGACTGGGCCCTCGGTGTAATGAGTGTAGTCTTAGCTCCCTCCAGTGACTGAGCCCTCGGTGTAATGAGTGTACTCTGACCTCCCTCCAGTGACTGAGCCCTCGGTGTTATGAGTGTAGTCTTAGCTCCCTCCAGTGACCGGGCCCTCTGTGTAATGAGTGTAGTCTGAGCTCCCACTAGTGACCGGGCCCTCGGTGTAATGAGTGTAGTCTGACCTCCCTCCAGTGACTGGGCCCTCTGTGTAATTTACACTGAGGGCCCTGTCACTGGAGGGAGCTCAGACCTACACTCATTACACTGAGGGCCCCGTCACTGGAGGGAGCTCAGACCTACACTCATTACACCGAGGGCCCAGTCACTGGAGGGAGGTCAGACTACACTCATTACACCGAGGGCCCGGTCACTGGAGGGAGCTCAGACTACACTCATTACACCGAGGGCCCAGACACTGGAGGGAGGTCAGACTACACTCATTACACCGAGGGCCCAGTAACTGGAGGGAGCTCAGACCTACACTCATTACACCGATGGCCCAGTCACTGGAGGGAGCTCAGACTACACTCATTACACTGAGGGCCCAGTCACTGGAGGGAGCTCAGACTACACTCATTACACCGAGGGTCCGGTCACTGGAGGGAGCTCAGACTACACTCATTACATTGAGGGCCCAGTCACTGCCCGAAGGTCAGACTACACTCATTACACCGAGGGCCCAATCACTGGAGGGAGCTCAGACTACACTCATTACACCGAGGGCCCGGTCACTAGAGGGAGGTCAGACTACACTCATTACACCGAGGGCCCAGTCACTGAAGGGAGCTCAGACTACACTCATTACACCGAGGGCCCGGTCACTGGAGGGAGCTCAGACCTACACCCATTACACCGAGGGCCCAGTCACTGGAGGGAGCTCAGACCTACACTCATTACACCGAGGGCCCTGTCACTGGAGGGAGCTCAGACTACACTCATTACACTGAGGGCCCGGTCACTGGAGGGAGCTCAGACTACACTCATTACACTGAGGGCACAGTCACTGGAGGGAGCTCAGACTACACTCATTACACTGAGGGCCCGGTCACTGGAGGGAGCTCAGACTACACTCATTACACCGAGGGCCCAGTCACTGGAGGGAGCTCAGACTACACTCATTACACCGAGGGCCCAGTCACCGGACGGAGCTCAGACTACACTCATTACACTGAGGGCCCGGTCACTGGAGGGAGCTCAGACTACACTCATTACACCGAGGGCCCAGTCACTGGAGGGAGCTCAGACTACACTCATTACACTGAGGGCCCGGTCACTGGAGGGAGCTCAGACTACACTCATTACACCGAGGGCCCAGTCACTGGAGGGAGCTCAGACTACACTCATTACACCGAGGGCCCGGTCACTAGAGGGAGGTCAGACTACACTCATTACACCGAGGGCCCAGTCAATGGAGGGAGCTCAGACTACACTCATTACACTGAGGGCCCGGTCACTGGAGGGAGCTCAGACTACACACATCACACCGAGGGCCCAGTCACTGGAGGGAGCTCAGACTACACTTATTACACCGAGGGCCCAGTCACTGGCCGGAGGTCAGACTACACTCATTACACCGAGGGCCCAGTCACTGGAGGGAGCTCAGACTACACTCATTACACTGAGGGCACAGTCACTGGAGGGAGGTCAGACTACACTCATTACACTGAGGGCCCAGTCACTGGAGGGAGGTCAGACTACACTTATTACACCGAGGGCCCAGTCACTGGAGGGAGCTCAGACTACACTCATTACACTGAGGGCCCGTCACTGGAGGGAGCTCAGACTACACTTATTACACCGAGGGCCCAGTCACTGGAGGGAGGTCAGACTACACTCATTACACTGAGGGCCCAGTCACTGGATGGAGCTCAGACTACACTTATTACACCGAGGGCCCAGTCACTGGAGGGAGGTCAGACTACACTCATTACACTGAGGGCCCAGTCACTGGAGGGAGCTCAGACTACACTCATTACACCGAGGGCCCAGTCACTGGAGGGAGCTCAGACTACACTCATTACACCGAGAGCCCAGTCACTGGAGGGAGCTCAGACCTACACTCATTACACCGAGGGCCCAGTCACTGGAGGGAGCTCAGACCTACACTTATTACACTGAGGGCCCAGTCACTGGCCAGAGGTCAGACTACACTCATTACACCGAGGGCCCGGCCACTGGAGGGAGCTCAGACCTACACTCATTACACTGAGGGCCCGGTCACTGGAGGGAGGTCAGACTACACTCATTACACCGAGGGCCCGGTCACTGGAGGGAGCTCAGACCTACACTCATTACACCGAGGGCCCAGTCACTGGAGGGAGCTCAGACTACACTCATTACACTGAGGGCCCGGTCACTGGTGGGAGCTCAGACTACACTCATTACACCGAGGGCCCAGACACTGGAGGGAGGTCAGACTACACTCATTACACCGAGGGCCCAGTCACTGGAGGGAGGTCAGACTACACTCATTACACCGAGGGCCCGGTCACTGGAGGGAGCTCAGACTACACTCATTACACTGAGGGCCCGGTCACTAGAGAGAGCTCAGACTACACTCATTACACCGAGGGCCCAGTCACTGGTTGGAGGTCAGACTACACTCATTACACCGAGGGCCCAGTCACTGGAGGGAGCTCAGACCTACACTCATTACACCGAGGGCCCAGTCACTGGAGGGAGCTCAGACTACACTCATTACACCGAGGGCCCAGTCACTGGAGGGAGCTCAGACTACACTTATTACACCGAGGGCCCGGTCACTAGAGGGAGCTCAGACTACACTCATTACACTGAGGGCCAGTCACTGGAGGGAGCTCAGACTACACTCATTACACCGAGGGCCCAGTCACTGGAGGGAGCTCAGACTACACTCATTACACCGAGGGCCCGGTCACTAGAGGGAGGTCAGACTACACTCATTACACCGAGGGCCCAGGCACTGGAGGGAGCTCAGACTACACTCATTACACCGAGGGCCCGGTCACTGGAGGGAGCTCAGACCTACACTCATTACACCGAGGGCCCAGTCACTGGAGGGAGCTCAGACCTACACTCATTACACCGAGGGCCCAGTCACTGGAGGGAGGTCAGACTACACTCATTACACCGAGGGCCCGGTCACTGGAGGGAGCTCAGACCTACACTCATTACACCGAGGGCCCAGTCACTGGAGGGAGCTCAGACTACACTCATTACACTGAGGGCCCAGTCACTGGAGGGAGCTCAGACTACACTCATTACACCGAGGGCCCGGTCACTGGAGGGTGGTCAGACTACACTCATTACACCGAGGGCCCGGTCACTGGAGGGAGCTCAGACTACACTCATTACACCGAGGGCCCAGTCACTGGAGGGAGCTCAGACCTACACTCATTACACTGAGGGCCCGGTCACTGGAGGGAGGTCAGACTACACTCATTACACCGAGGGCCCGGTCACTGGAGGGAGGTCAGACTACACTCATTACACCGAGGGCCCGGTCACTGGAGGGAGCTCAGACTACACTCATTACACCAAGGGCCCGGTCACTGGAGGGAGGTCAGACTACACTCATTACACCGAGGGCCCAGTCACTGGAGGGAGGTCAGACTACACTCATTACACCGAGGGCCCGGTCACTGGAGGGAGCTCAGACCTACACTCATTACACCGAGAGCCCAGTCACTGGAGGGAGCTCAGACTACACTCATTACACCGAGGGCCCAGTCACTGGAGGGAGCTCAGACTACACTCATTACACCAAGGGCCCGGTCACTAGAGGGAGCTCAGACTACACTCATTACATTGAGGGCCCAGTCACTGCCCGGAGGTCAGACTACACTCATTACACCGAGGGCCCAATCACTGGAGGGAGCTCAGACTACACTCATTACACTGAGGGCCCAGTCACTGGAGGGAGCTCAGACTACACTCATTACACCGAGGGCCCAGTCACTGGAGGGAGCTCAGACTACACTCATTACACCGAGGGCCCGGTCAGTGGAGGGAGCTCAGACCTACACTCATTACACCGAGGGCCCAGTCACTGGAGGGAGCTCAGACTACACTCATTACACCGAGGGCCCTGTCACTGGAGGGAGCTCAGACTACACTCATTACACCAAGGACCCAGTCACCGGACGGAGCTCAGACTACATTCATTACACTGAGTGCCCAGTCACTGGAGGGAGCTCAGAGTACACTCATTACACCGAGGGCCCAGTCACTGGTTGGAGCTCAGACCTACACTCATTACACCGAGGGCCCAGTCACTGGAGGGAACTCAGACTGTACTCATTACACTGAGGGCCCGGTCACTGGAGGGAGCTCAGACCTACACTCATTACACTGAGGGCCCAGTCGCTGGAGGGAGCTCAGACTACACTCATTACACCGAGGGCCCAGTCACTGGAGGGAGCTCAGACTACACTCATTACACCGAGGGCCCAGTCACTGGTTGGAGCTCAGACTACACTCATTACACCAAGGGCCCGGTCACTAGAGGGAGCTCAGACTACACCCATTACACCGAGGGCCCAGTCACTGGAGGGAGCTCAGACTACACTCATTACACCGAGGGCCCAGTCACTGGCCGGAGGTCAGACTACACTCATTACACCGAGGGCCCAGTCACTGGAGGGAGCTCAGACTACACTCATTACACCGAGGGCCCGGTCACTGGAGGGAGCTCAGACTACACTCATTACACCGAGGGCCCGGTCACTAGAGGGAGGTCAGACTACACTCATTACACCGAGGGCCCAGTCACTGGAGGGAGCTCAGACTACACTCATTACACTGAGGGCCCGGTCACTGGAGGGAGCTCAGACTACACTCATTACACCGAGGGCCCAGTCACTGGAGGGAGCTCAGACTACACTCATTACACCGAGGGCCCGGTCACTAGAGGAAGGTCAGACTACACTCATTACACCGAGTGCCCAGTCACTGGAGGGAGCTCAGAGTACACTCATTACACCGAGGGCCCAGTCACTGGTTGGAGCTCAGACCTACACTCATTACACCGAGGGCCCAGTCACTGGAGGGAGCTCAGACCTACACTCATTACACCGAGGGCCCAGTCGCTGGAGGGAGCTCAGACTACACTCATTACACCGAGGGCCCAGTCACTGGAGGGAGCTCAGACTACACTCATTACACCGAGGGCCCAGTCACTGGTTGGAGCTCAGACTACACTCATTACACCAAGGGCCCGGTCACTAGAGGGAGCTCAGACTACACCCATTACACCGAGGGCCCAGTCACTGGAGGGAGCTCAAACTACACTCATTACACCGAGGGCCCAGGCACTGGAGGGAGCTCAGACCTACACTCATTACACCGAGGGCCCAGTCACTGGAGGGAGCTCAGACTACACTCATTACACCGAGGGCCCGGTCACTGGAGGGAGCTCAGACTACACTCATTACACCGAGGGCCCGGTCACTAGAGGGAGGTCAGACTACACTCATTACACCGAGGGCCCAGTCACTGGAGGGAGCTCAGACTACACTCATTACACTGAGGGCCCGGTCACTGGAGGGAGCTCAGACTACACTCATTACACCGAGGGCCCAGTCACTGGAGGGAGCTCAGACTACACTCATTACACCGAGGGCCCGGTCACTAGAGGAAGGTCAGACTACACTCATTACACCGAGGGCCCAGTCAATGGAGGGAGCTCAGACTACACTCATTACACTGAGGGCCCGGTCACTGGAGGGAGCTCAGACTACACACATCACACCGAGGGCCCAGTCACTGGAGGGAGCTCAGACTACACTTATTACACCGAGGGCCCAGTCACTGGCCGGAGGTCAGACTACACTCATTACACCGAGGGCCCAGTCACTGGAGGGAGCTCAGACTACACTCATTACACTGAGGGCACAGTCACTGGAGGGAGGTCAGACTACACTCATTACACTGAGGGCCCAGTCACTGGAGGGAGGTCAGACTACACTTATTACACCGAGGGCCCAGTCACTGGAGGGAGCTCAGACTACACTCATTACACCGAGGGCCCAGACACTGGAGGGAGGTCAGACTACACTCATTACACTGAGGGCCCAGTCACTGGCTGGAGCTCAGACTACACTTATTACACCGAGGGCCCAGTCACTGGAGGGAGGTCAGACTACACTCATTACTCTGAGGGCCCAGTCACTGGAGGGAGCTCAGACTACACTCATTACACCGAGGGCCCAGTCACTGGAGGGAGCTCAGACTACACTCATTACACCGAGAGCCCAGTCACTGGAGGGAGCTCAGACCTACACTCATTACACCGAGGGCCCAGTCACTGGAGGGAGCTCAGACCTACACTTATTACACTGAGGGCCCAGTCACTGGCCGGAGGTCAGACTACACTCATTACACCGAGGGCCCGGTCACTAGAGGGAGCTCAGACTACACTCATTACACTGAGGGCCCAGTCACTGGCCGGAGGTCAGACTACACTTATTACACCGAGGGCCCAGTCACTGGAGGGAGCTCAGACTACACTCATTACACTGAGGGCACAGTCACTGGAGGGAGGTCAGACTACACTTATTACACCGAGGGCCAGTCACTGGAGGGAGCTCAGACTACAATCATTACACCGAGGGCCCAGTCACTGGAGGGAGCTCAGACTACACTCATTACACCGAGGGCCCAGTCACTGGAGGGAGCTCAGACTACACTCATTACACCGAGGGCCCAGTCACTGGAGGGAGCTAAGACTACACTCATTACACCGAGGGCCCGGTCACTGGAGGGAGCTCAGACCTACACTCATTACACCGAGGGCCCAGTCACTGGAGGGAGCTCAGACTACACTCATTACACTGAGTGCCCAGTCACTGGAGGGAGCTCAGAGTACACTCATTACACCGAGGGCCCAGTCACTGGGGGGAGCTCAGACTACACTCATTACACTGAGGGCCCAGTCACTGGAGGGAGCTCAGACTAAACTCATTACACCGAGGGCCCAGACACTGGAGGGAGGTCAGACTACACTCATTACACCGAGGGCCCAGTCACTGGAGGGAGCTCAGACTACACTCATTACACTGAGTGCCCAGTCACTGGAGGGAGCTCAGAGTACACTCATTACACCGAGGGCCCAGTCACTGGGGGGAGCTCAGACTACACTCATTACACTGAGGGCCCAGTCACTGGAGGGAGCTCAGACTAAACTCATTACACCGAGGGCCCAGACACTGGAGGGAGGTCAGACTACACTCATTACACCGAGGGCCTAGTCACTGGGGGGAGCTCAGACTACACTCATTACACTGAGGGCCCAGACACTGGAGGGAGGTCAGACTACACTCATTACACCGAGGGCCCAGTCACTGGAGGGAGCTCAGACCGACACTCATTACACCGAGGGCCCGGTCACTAGAGGGAGGTCAGACTACACTCATTACACCGAGGGCCCAGTCACCGGAGGGAGCTCAGACTACACTCATTACACCGAGGGCCCGGTCACTGGAGGGAGCTCAGACCTACACTCATTACACCGAGGGCCCAGTCACTGGAGGGAGCTCAGACCTACACTCATTACACCGAGGGCCCTGTCACTGGAGGGAGCTCAGACTACACTCATTACACCGAGGGCCCAGTCACTGGAGGGAGCTCAGACTACACTCATTACACCGAGGGCCCAGTCACTGGAGGGAGCTCTGACCTACACTCATTACACCGAGGGCCCAGTCACTGGAGGGAGCTCAGACTACACTCATTACACTGAGGGCCCAGTCACTGGAGGGAGCTCAGACTACACTCATTACACCAAGGACCCAGTCACCGGACGGAGCTCAGACTACACTCATTACACTGAGTGCCCAGTCACTGGAGGGAGCTCAGACTACACTCATTACACCGAGGGCCCGGTCAATGGCCGGAGCTCAGACTACACTCATTACACCGAGGGCCCAGTCACTGGAGGGAGCTCAGACTACACTCATTACACCGAGGGCCCAGTCACTGGAGGGAGCTCAGAGTACACTCATTACACTGAGGGCACAGTCACTGGAGGGAGGTCAGACTACACTCATTACACTGTGGGCCCAGTCACTGGAGGGAGCTCAGACCTACACTCATTACACTGAGGGCCAAGTCACTGGAGGGAGCTCAGACTACACTCATTACACCGAGGGCCCAGTCACTGGAGGGAACTCAGACTACACTTATTATACAGAGGGCCCGGTCACTGAAGGGAGTTCAGACTACACTCATTACACAGAGGGCCCAGTCACTGGAGGGAGTTCAGACTACACTCATTACACAGAGGGCCCAGTCACTGGAGGGAGCTCAGACCTACACTCATTACACCGAGGGCCCAGTCACTGGAGGGAGCTCAGACCTACACTCATTACACAGAGGGCCCGGTCACTGGAGGGAGTTCAGACTACACTCATTACACAGAGGGCCCAGTCACTGGAGGGAGCTCAGACTACACTCATTACACAGAGGGCCTAGTCACTGGAGGGAGCTCAGACCTACACTCATGACACTGAGGGCCCAGTCACTGGAGGGAGCTCAGACCTACACTCATTACACTGAGGGCCCAGTCACTGGAGGGAGCTCAGACTACACTCATTACACTGAGGGCCCAGTCACTGGAGGGAGCTCAGAGTACACTCATTACACCGAGGGCCCAGTCACTGGAGGGAGCTCAGACTACACTCATTACACCGAGGGCCCAGTCACTGGAGGGAGCTCAGACCTACACTCATTACACCGAGGGCCCAGTCACTGGAGGGAGCTCAGACTACACTCATTACACTGAGGGCCCAGTCACTGGAGGGAGCTCAGACTACACTCATTACACCAAGGACCCAGTCACCGGACGGAGCTCAGACTACACTCATTACACTGAGTGCCCAGTCACTGGAGGGAGCTCAGACTACACTCATTACACCGAGGGCCCGGTCAATGGCCGGAGCTCAGACTACACTCATTACACGGAGGGCCCAGTCACTGGAGGGAGCTCAGACTACACTCATTACACCGAGGGCCCAGTCACTGGAGGGAGCTCAGAGTACACTCATTACACTGAGGGCACAGTCACTGGAGGGAGGTCAGACTACACTCATTACACTGTGGGCCCAGTCACTGGAGGGAGCTCAGACCTACACTCATTACACTGAGGGCCCAGTCACTGGAGGAAGCTCAGACTACACTCATTACACCGAGGGCCCAGTCACTGGAGGGAACTCAGACTACACTCATTACACAGAGGGCCCGGTCACTGCAGGGAGTTCAGACTACACTCATTACACAGAGGGCCCAGTCACTGGAGGGAGTTCAGACTACACTCATTACACCGAGGGCCCAGTCACTGGAGGGAGCTCAGACTGTACTCATTACACAGAGGGCCCAGTCACTGGAGGGAGCTCAGACCTACACTCATTACACCGAGGGCCCAGTCACTGGAGGGAGCTCAGACCTACACTCGTTACACCGAGGGCCCCGTCACTGGAGGGAGCTCAGACCTACACTCATTACACAGAGGGCCCGGTCACTGGAGGGAGTTCAGACTACACTCATTACACAGAGGGCCCAGTCACTGGAGGGAGCTCAGACTACACTCATTACACAGAGGGCCCAGTCACTGGAGGGAGCTCAGACTACACTCATTACACCGAGGGCCCAGTCACTGGAGGGAGGTCAGACTACACTCATTACACAGAGGGCCCAGTCACTGGAGGGAGGTCAGACTACACTCATTACACTGAGGGCACAGTCACTAGAGGGAGGTCAGACTACAATTATTACACCGAGGGCCAGTCACTGGAGGGAGCTCAGACTACACTCATTACACCGAGGGCCCAGTCACTGGAGGGAGGTCAGACTACACTCATTACACTGAGGGCACAGTCACTGGAGGGAGCTCAGACTACACTCATTACACCGAGGGCCCAGTCACTGGAGGGAGCTCAGACTACACTCATTACACTGAGGGCCCAGTCACTGGAGGGAGCTCAGACTACACTCATTACACCGAGGGCCCGGTCACTAGAGGGAGGTCAGACTACACTCATTACACCGAGGCCCAGTCACTGGAGGGAGCTCAGACTACACTCATTACACTGAGGGCCCAGTCACTGGAGGGAGCTCAGACTACACTCATTACACTGAGGGCCCAGTCACTGGCCGGTGTTCAGACTACACTCATTACACTGAGGGCCCAGTCACTGGAGGGAGCTCAGACCTACACTCATTACACTGAGGGCCCGGTCACTGGAGGAAGCTCAGACTACACTCATTACACCGAGAGCCCAGTCACTGGAGGGAGCTCAGACTACACTCATTACACCGAGGGCCCAGTCACTGGAGGGAGCTCAGACTACACTCATTACACCGAGGGCCTAGTCACTGGAGGGAGCTCAGACTACACTCATTACACCGAGGGCCCAGTCACTGGAGGGAGCTCAGACTACACTCATTACACCGAGGGCCCAGTCACTGGAGGGAGCTCAGACCTACACTCATTACACCGAGGGCCCAGTCACTGGAGGGAGCTCAGACCTACACTCATTACACCGAGGGCCCAGTCACTGGAGGGAGCTCAGACCTACACTCATTACACCGAGGGCCCAGTCACTGGAGGGAGCTCAGACTACACTCATTACACTGAGGGCCCCGTCACTGGAGGGAGGTCAGACTACACTCATTACACTGAGGGCACAGTCACTGGAGGGAGCTCAGAATACACTCATTACACCGAGGGCCCAGTCACTGGAGGGAGCTCAGACTACACTCATTACACCGATGGCCCAGTCACTGGAGGGAGCTCAGACTACACTCATTACACCGAGGGCCCGGTCACTGGAGGAAGCTCAGACTACACTCATTACACTGAGGGCACAGTCACTGGAGGGAGCTCAGACTACACTCATTACACCGAGGGCCCAGTCACTGGAGGGAGCTCAGACTACACTCATTACACCGAGGGCCCAGTCACTGGAGGGAGCTCAGACTACACTCATTACACCCAGGGCCCGGTCACTGGAGGAAGCTCAGACTACACTCATTACACCGAGGGCCCAATCACTGGAGGGAGGTCACACCTACACTCATTACACAGAGGGCCCAGTCACTGGAGGGAGCTCAGACTACACTCATTACACCGAGGGCCCAGTCACTGGAGGGAGCTCAGACCTACACTCATTACACCGAGGGCCCAGTCACTGGAGGGAGCTCAGACCTACACTCATTACACCGAGGGCCCAGTCACTGGAGGGAGCTCAGACCTACACTCATTACACTGAGGGCCCAGTCACTGGCCGGAGGTCAGACTACACTCATTACACCGAGGGCCCGGTCACTAGAGGGAGCTCAGACTACACTCATTACACGAGGGCCTGGTCACTGGAGGGAGCTCAGACTACACTCATTACACCGAGGGCCCAGTCACTGGAGGGAGGTCAGACTACACTCATTACACCGAGGGCCCGGTCACTAGAGGGAGCTCAGACTACACTCATTACACTGAGGGCCCAGTCACTGGCCGGAGGTCAGACTACACTCATTACACCGAGGGCCCAGTCACTGGAGGGAGGTCAGACTACACTCATTATACTGAGGGCCCAGTCACTGGCCGGAGGTCGGACTACACTCATTACTCCGAGGGCCTGGTCACTGGAGGGAGCTCAGACTACACTCATTACACCGAGGGCCCAGTCACTGGTTGGAGCTCAGACTACACTCATTACACCAAGGGCCCGGTCACTAGAGGGAGCTCAGACTACACCCATTACACCGAGGGCCCAGTCACTGGAGGGAGCTCAGACTACACTCATTACACTGAGGGCTCAGTCACTGGAGGGAGCTCACTCTACACTCATTACACCGAGGGCCCAGTCACTGGAGGGAGCTCAGACCTACACTCATTACACCGAGGGCCCAGTCACTGGAGGGTAGTCAGACCTACACTCATTACACCGAGGGCCCAGTCACTGGAGGGAGCTCAGACTACACTCATTACACTGAGGGCCCGTCACTGGAGGGAGCTCAGACTACACTCATTACACCGAGGGCCCAGTCACTGGAGGGAGGTCAGACTACACTCATTACACCGAGGGCCCAGTCACTGGAGGGAGCTCAGACTACACTCATTACACCGAGGGCCCAGTCACTGGGGGGAGCTCAGACTACACTCATTACACCGAGGGCCCAGTCACTGGAGGGAGGTCACACCTACACTCATTACACCGAGGGCCCAGTCACTGGAGGGAGCTCAGACCTACACTCATTACACTGAGGGCCCAGTCACTGGAGGGAGGTCAGACTACACTCATTACATCGAGGGCCCAGTCACTGGAGGGAGCTCAGACTACACTCATTACATCGAGGGCCCAGTCACTGGAGGGAGCTCAGACTACTCTCATTACACCGAGGGCCCAGTCACTGGAGGGAGCTCACACTACATTCATTACACCGAGGGCCCAATCACTGACGGGAGCTCAGACTACACTCGTTACACCGAGGGCCCAGTCACTGGAGGGAGCTCAGACTACACTCATTACACCGAGGGCTCAGTCACTGGAGGGAGGTCAGACTACACTCATTACACTGCGGGCCCGTCACTGGAGGGAGGTCAGACTACACTCATTACACTGAGGGCCCAGTCACTGGAGGGAGGTCAAACTACACTCATTACACTGAGGGCCCGTCACTGGAGGGAGCTCAGACTACACTCATTACACCGAGGGACCAGTCACTGGAGGGAGCTCAGACTACACTCATTACACCGAGGGCCCAGTCACTGGAGGGAGGTCAGACTACACTCATTACACAGAGGGCCCAGTCACTGGAGGGAGCTCAGACTACACTCATTACTCTGAGGGCCCAGTCACTGGAGGGAGCTCAGACTACACTCATTACACTGAGGGCCCGGTCACTGGAGGGAGCTCAGACCTACACTCATTACACTGAGGGCCCGGTCACTGGAGGGAGGTCAGACTACACTCATTACACCGAGGGCCCGTCACTGGAGGGAGCTCAGACTACACTCATTACACCGAGGGCCCAGTCACTGGAGGGAGCTCAGACTACACTCATTACACCGAGGGCCCAGTCACTGGAGGGAGGTCAGACTACACTCATTACACCGAGGGCCCGTCACTGGAGGGAGGTCAGACCTACACTCATTACACTGAGGGCCCAGTCACTGGAGGGAGCTCAGACTACACTCATTACACCGAGGGCCCGGTCACTGGAGGGAGCCCAGACCTACACTCATTACACTGAGGGCCCGGTCACTGGAGGGAGGTCAGACTACACTCATTACACCGAGGGCCCGGTCACTGGAGGGAGCTCAGACTACACTCATTACACCGAGGGCCCGGTCACTGGAGGGAGCTCAGACTACACTCATTACACCGAGGGCCCAGTCACTGGAGGGAGCTCAGGCTACACTCATTACACCGAGGGCCCAGTCACTGGAGGGAGCTCAGACTACACTCATTACACTGAGGGCCCAGTCACTGGAGGGAGCTCAGACTACACTCATTACACTGAGGGCCCAGTCACTGGCCGGAGGTCAGACTACACTCATTACACCGAGGGCCCAGTCACTGGAGGGAGCTCAGACTACACTCATTACACCGAGGGCCCGGTCACTGGAGGGAGCTCAGACTACACTCATTACACCGAGGGCCCGTCACTGGAGGGAGCTCAGACTACACTCATTACACCGAGGGCCCAGTCACTGGAGGGAGGTCAGACTACACTCATTACACCGAGGGCCCGTCACTGGAGGGAGGTCAGACCTACACTCATTACACTGAGGGCCCAGTCACTGGAGGGAGCTCAGACTACACTCATTACACCGAGGGCCCGGTCACTGGAGGGAGCTCAGACCTACACTCATTACACTGAGGGCCCGGTCACTGGAGGGAGGTCAGACTACACTCATTACACCGAGGGCCCGGTCACTGGAGGGAGCTCAGACTACACTCATTACACCGAGGGCCCGGTCACTGGAGGGAGCTCAGACTACACTCATTACACCGAGGGCCCAGTCACTGGAGGGAGCTCAGGCTACACTCATTACACCGAGGGCCCGGTCACTGGAGGGAGCTCAGACTACACTCATTACACCGAGGGCCCAGTCACTGGAGGGAGCTCAGACTATACTCATTACACCGAGGGCCCAGTCACTGGAAAGAGCTCAGATCTACACTCATTACACCGAGGGCCCAGTCACTGGAGGGAGCTCAGACTACACTCATTACACCGAGGGCCCAGTCACTGGAGGGAGCTCAGACTACACTCATTACACCGAGGGCCCAGTCACTGGAGGGAGCTCAGACTATACTCATTACACCGAGGGCCCAGTCACTGGAGGGAGCTCAGACTACACTCGTTACACCGAGGGCCCAGTCACTGGAGGGAGCTCAGACTACACTCATTACACCGAGGGCCCAGTCACTGGAGGGAGCTCAGACTACACTCATTACACCGAGGGCCCAGGCACTGGAGGGAGCTCAGACCTACACTCATTACACCGAGGGCCCAGTCACTGGAGGGAGCTCAGACTACACTCATTACACCGAGGGCCCGGTCACTGGAGGGAGCTCAGACTACACTCATTACACCGAGGGCCCGGTCACTGGGGGGAGCTCAGACTACACTCATTACACCGAGGTCCCGGTCACTGGAGGGAGCTCAGACTACACTCATTAAACTGAGGGCCCGGTCACTGGAGGGAGCTCAGACTACACTCATTACACCGAGGGCCCAGTCACTGGCCGGAGCTCAGACTACACTCATTACACAGAGGGCCCAGTCACTGGAGGGAGCTCAGACTACACTCATTACACTGAGGGCCCAGTCACTGGAGGGAGGTCAGACTACACTCATTACACCGAGGGCCCAGTCACTGGAGGGAGCTCAGACTACACTCATTACACTGAGGGTCCAGTCACTGGAGGGAGCTCAGACTACACTCATTACACCGAGGGCCCAGTCACTGGAGGGAGCTCAGACTACACTCATTACACCGAGGGCCCAGTCACTGGAGGGAGCTCAGACTACACTCATTACACCGAGGGCCCAGTCACTGGAGGGAGCTCAGACTACACTCATTACACCGAGGGCCCAGTCACTGGAGGGAGCTCAGACTACACTCATTACACTGAGGGCCCAGTCACTGGAGGGAGCTCAGACCTACACTCATTACACCGAGGGCCCAGTCACTGGAGGGAGCTCAGACTACACTCATTACACCGAGGGCCCAGTCACTGGAGGGAGCTCAGACTACACTCATTACACCGAGGGCCCAGTCACTGGAGGGAGCTCAGACTACACTCATTACACTGAGGGCCCAGTCACTGGAGGGAGCTCAGACCTACACTCATTACACCGAGGGCCCAGTCACTGGAGGGAGCTCAGACTACACTCATTACACCGAGGGCCCAGTCACTGGAGGGAGCTCAGACTACACTCATTACACCGAGGGCCCAGTCACTGGAGGGAGCTCAGACTATACTCATTACACCGAGGGCCCGGTCACTGGAGGGAGCTCAGACTACACTCATTACACCGAGGGCCCAGTCACTGGAGGGAGCTCAGACTACACTCATTACACCGAGGGCCCAGTCACTGGAGGGAGGTCAGACTACACTCATTACACCGAGGGCCCAGTCACTGGAGGGAGGTCAGACTACACTCATTACACCGAGGGCCCAGTCACTGGAAAGAGCTCAGACTACACTCATTACACCGAGGGCCCGGTCACTGGAGGGAGCTCAGACTACACTCATTACACCGAGGTCCCGGTCACTGGAGGGAGCTCAGACTACACTCATTACACCGAGGGCCCAGTCACTGGCGGGAGCTCAGACTACACTCATTACACAGAGGGCCCAGTCACTGGAGGGAGCTCAGACTACACTCATTACACTGAGGGCCCAGTCACTGGAGGGAGGTCAGACTACACTCATTACACCGAGGGCCCAGTCACTGGCCGGAGCTCAAACTACACTCATTACACCGAGGGCCCAGTCACTGGAGGGAGCTCAGGCTACACTCATTACACTGAGGGCCCGGTCACTGGAGGGAGCTCAGGCTACACTCATTACACCAAGGGCCCAGTCACTGGAGGGAGCTCAGGCTACACTCATTACACTGAGGGCCCGGTCACTGGAGGGAGGTCAGAGTACACTCATTACACCGAGGGCCCGGTCACTGGAGGGAGCTCAGACTACACTCATTACACCGAGGGCCCAGTCACTGGAGGGAGCTCAGACCTACACTCATTACACCGAGGGCCCAGTCACTGGAGGGAGCTCAGACTACACTCATTACACCGAGGGCCCAGTCACTGGAGGGAGCTCAGACCACACCCATTACACCGAGGGCCCAGTCACTGGAGGGAGCTCAGACTACACTCATTACACCGAGGGCCCAGTCACTGGAGGGAGCTCAGACTACACTCATTACACCGAGGGCCCAGTCACTGGAGGGAGCTCAGACTACACTCATTACACCGAGGGCCCAGTCACTGGAGGGAGCTCAGACCTACACTCATTACACCGAGGGCCCAGTCACTGGAGGGAGCTCAGACTACACTCATTACACCGAGGGCCCAGTCACTGGAGGGAGCTCAGACTACACTCATTACACCGAGGGCCCAGTCACTGGAGGGAGCTCAGACTATACTCATTACACCGAGGGCCCGGTCACTGGAGGGAGCTCAGACTACACTCATTACACCGAGGGCCCAGTCACTGGAGGGAGCTCAGACTACACTCATTACACCGAGGGCCCAGTCACTGGAGGGAGGTCAGACTACACTCATTACACCGAGGGCCCAGTCACTGGAGGGAGGTCAGACTACACTCATTACACCGAGGGCCCAGTCACTGGAAAGAGCTCAGTCTACACTCATTACACCGAGGGCCCAGACACTGGAGGGAGGTCAGACTACACTTATTACACCGAGGGCCCGGTCACTGGAGGGAGCTCAGACTACACTCATTACACTGAGGGCCCGGTCACTGGAGGGAGCTCAGACTACACTCATTACACCGAGGGCCCAGTCACTGGCCGGAGCTCAGACTACACTCATTACACCGAGGGCCCAGTCACTGGAGGGAGCTCAGACTACACTCATTACACCGAGGTCCCGGTCACTGGAGGGAGCTCAGACTACACTCATTACACTGAGGGCCCGGTCACTGGAGGGAGCTCAGACTACACTCATTACACCGAGGGCCCAGTCACTGGCCGGAGCTCAGACTACACTCATTACACCGAGGGCCCAGTCACTGGAGGGAGCTCAGACTACACTCATTACACCGAGGGCCCAGTCACTGGAGGGAGCTCAGACTACACTCATTACACCGATGGCCCAATCACTGACGGGAGCTCAGACTACACTCATTACACCGAGGGCCCAGTCACTGGAGGGAGCTCAGACTACACTCATTACACTGAGGGCCCAGTCACTGGAGGGAGGTCAGACTACACTCATTACACCGAGGGCCCAGTCACTGGCCGGAGCTCAAAATACACTCATTACACCGAGGGCCCAGTCACTGGAGGGAGCTCAGGCTACACTCATTACACTGAGGGCCCGGTCACTGGAGGGAGCTCAGGCTACACTCATTACACCAAGGGCCCAGTCACTGGAGGGAGCTCAGGCTACACTCATTACACTGAGGGCCCGGTCACTGGAGGGAGGTCAGAGTACACTCATTACACCGAGGGCCCGGTCACTGGAGGGAGCTCAGACTACACTCATTACACCGAGGGCCCAGTCACTGGAGGGAGCTCAGACTACACTCATTACACCGAGGGCCCAGTCACTGGAGGGAGCTCAGACTACACTCATTACACCGAGGGCCCAGTCACGGGAGGGAGGTCAGACTACACTCATTACACAGAGGGCCCAGTCACTGGAGGGAGGTCAGACTACACTCATTACACTGAGGGCACAGTCACTAGAGGGAGGTCAGAGTACACTCATTACACTGAGGGCCCAGTCACTGGCCGGTGTTCAGACTACACTCATTACACTGAGGGCCCAGTCACTGGAGGGAGCTCAGACCTACACTCATTACACTGAGGGCCCGGTCACTGGAGGGAGCTCAGACTACACTCATTACACCCAGGGCCCAGTCACTGGAGGGAGCTCAGACTACACTCATTACACTGAGGGCCTAGTCACTGGAGGGAGCTCAGACTACACTCATTACACCCAGGGCCCAGTCACTGGAGGGAGCTCAGACTACACTCATTACACCGAGGGCCCAGTCACTGGAGGGAGCTCAGACCTACACTCATTACACCGAGGGCCCAGTCACTGGAGGAAGCTCAGACTACACTCATTACACTGAGGGCCCAGTTACTGGAGGGAGCTCAGACTACACTCATTACACCGAGGGCCCAGTCACTGGAGGGAGGTCAGACTACACTCATTACACCGAGGGCCCAGTCACTGGAGGGAGCTCAGACTACACTCATTACACCGAGGTCCCGGTCACTGGAGGGAGCTCAGACTACACTCATTACACCGAGGTCCCGGTCACTGGAGGGAGCTCAGACTACACTCATTACACTGAGGGCCCGGTCACTGGCCGGAGGTCAGACTACACTCATTACACTGAGGGCCCAGTCACGGGCCGGTGTTCAGACTACACTCATTACACTGAGGGCCCAGTCACTGGAGGGAGCTCAGACCTACACTCATTACACTGAGGGCCCGGTCACTGGAGGGAGCTCAGACTACACTCATTACACCGAGGGCCTGGTAACTAGAGGGAGGTCAGACTACACTCATTACACGGAGGCCCAGTCACTGGAGGGAGCTCAGACTACACTCATTACACTGAGGGCCCAGTCACTGGAGGGAGCTCAGACTACACTCATTACACTGAGGGCCCAGTCACTGGCCGGAGGTCAGACTACACTCATTACACTGAGGGCCCAGTCACGGGCCGGTGTTCAGACTACACTCATTACACTGAGGGCCCAGTCACTGGAGGGAGCTCAGACCTACACTCATTACACTGAGGGCCCGGTCACTGGAGGAAGCTCAGACTACACTCATTACACCGAGAGCCCAGTCACTGGAGGGAGCTCAGACTACACTCATTACACCGAGGGCCTAGTCACTGGAGGGAGCTCAGACTACACTCATTACACCGAGGGCCCAGTCACTGGAGGGAGCTCTGACTACACTCATTACACCGAGGGCCCAGTCACTGGAGGGAGCTCAGACCTACACTCATTACACCGAGGGCCCAGTCACTGGAGGAAGCTCAGACTACACTCATTACACTGAGGGCCCAGTCACTGGAGGGAGGTCAGACTACACTCATTACACTGAGGGCACAGTCACTGGAGGGAGCTCAGAATACACTCATTACACTGAGGGCCCAGTCACTGGAGGGAGCTCAGACTACACTCATTACACCGAGGGCCCAGTCACTGGAGGGAGCTCAGACTACACTCATTACACCGAGGGCCCGGTCACTGGAGGAAGCTCAGACTACACTCATTACACTGAGGGCACAGTCACTGGAGGGAGCTCAGACTACACTCATTACACCGAGGGCCCAGTCACTGGAGGGAGCTCAGACTACACTCATTACACCGAGGGCCCAGTCACTGGAGGGAGCTCAGACTACACTCATTACACCGAGGGCCCGGTCACTGGAGGAAGCTCAGACTACACTCATTACTCCGAGGGCCCAATCACTGGAGGGAGGTCAACCTACACTCATTACACAGAGGGCCCAGTCACTGGAGGGAGCTCAGACTACACTCATTACACCGAGGGCCCAGTCACTGGAGGGAGCTCAGACCTACACTCATTACACCGAGGGCCCAGTCACTGGAGGGAGCTCAGACCTACACTCATTACACCGAGGGCCCAGTCACTGGAGGGAGCTCAGACCTACACTCATTACACTGAGGGCCAAGTCACTGGCCGGAAGTCAGACTACACTCATTACACCGAGGGCCCGGTCACTAGAGGGAGCTCAGACTACACTCATTACACGAGGGCCTGGTCACTGGAGGGAGCTCAGACTACACTCATTACACCGAGGGCCCAGTCACTGGAGGGAGGTCAGACTACACTCATTACACCGAGGGCCCAGTCACTGGAGGGAGCTAAGACTACACTCATTACACCGAGGGCCCGGTCACTAGAGGGAGCTCAGACTACACTCATTACACTGAGGGCCCAGTCACTGGCCGGAGGTCAGACTACACTCATTACACCGAGGGCCCGGTCACTAGAGGGAGCTCAGACTACACTCATTACACCGAGGGCCCAGTCACTGGAGGGAGCTCAGACTACACTCATTACACCGAGGGCTCAGTCACTGGAGGGAGCTCAGACCTACACTCATTACACCGAGGGCCCAGTCACTGGAGGGAGCTCAGACTACACTCATTACACCGAGGGCCCGGTCACTGGAAGGAGCTCAGACCTACACTCATTACACTGAGGGCCCGGTCACTGGAGGGAGGTCAGACTACACTCATTACACCGAGGGCCCGGTCACTGGAGGGAGCTCAGACTACACTCATTACACTGAGGGCCTGGTCACTGGAGGGAGCTCAGACTACACTCATTACACCGAGGGCCCAGTCACTGGAGGGAGCTCAGGCTACACTCATTACACTGAGGGCCCGGTCACTGGAGGGAGGTCAGAGTACACTCATTACACCGAGGGCCCGGTCACTGGAGGGAGCTCAGACTACACTCATTACACCGAGGGCCCAGTCACTGGAGGGAGCTCAGACTACACTCATTACACCGAGGGCCCAGTCACTGAAAAGAGCTCAGACCTACACTCATTAAACCGAGGGCCCAGTCACTGGAGGGAGCTCAGACTACACTCATTACACCGAGGGCCCAGTCACTGGAGGGAGCTCAGACTACACTCATTACACCGAGGGCCCAGTCACTGGAGGGAGCTCAGACTATACTCATTACACCGAGGGCCCAGTCA